>NW_010207679.1:0-3398 GCF_000695765.1 Mesitornis unicolor
AGGGCTTTTCCAACCAAGAGATTCTGTGTGAGTCTGTGATTGCTCTCTTATTCCATACATGCTTTAAGAGAAAAGATTTTGATTTTTTCTTTAAAAGTGTTGTGCCAGATAGGAATAGTTTATTTTCTTCCCTTAAGTTCCTGGTTAGGAAAGCAGTACCAGTTCACCCTGCCCAATCCACTGCTCACTGATAACTCCAGCTTTTGCTTCCCTTTTTTTTTCAGTTCTTCCAATAAATTAACTGAAACTTGACTGTGGTAGTCTCATCAGACACAGTTTGGACGTACCTAGCAGGTTTTGTTGCTTTTTTCTGTTCGGTTTTGCTTTAAGCAAAGCAGAAGTGATGTTTCTGAAACAGTTTCTGCACATTTAAGCACTACTTTTGCAATTTTTATACATATATTTTAAGTGAAAACCTGGTCTCCAGCAAATGTTTTAAGCTACCTGCATATGCATCGGAATTTTCAAATACTAGACACTATTGTACACTTCAAATTCACACAGTTTATTAGAAAAAAAAATTTCCATGTTCTCCTGTCATCAGCACTGTAATCTTACGCTTTGATAGGGTCTGCTGGTTTCATTCAGGTAAGAGACCTCTTCTTAGAGGGAAACATGGGAAGATCAAGGAAAATAATTCCTTAATTCAAACTGGCGACGTTACATGAGGAGTTATCACAATTTTCATTCAGGCCATTTACTGGCTGGGACAGCTATTTTCATTTCATAAGAAATGCCTAAATCAGCCGGAGGATTGAACACCAGAAATCCCAGAAAAGGATGCAATTGGTATTATTATTATTAACTAAAATTGGAGTACTTATTTGAGTCCTCGCTCTACCATAATTTCCTGTATTTGTAAGAGTAATTTATATGATCTGCACATGAAGTAGTCGTGATACCAGCACCTAACGCTCTATATTCTCTTTTTAGTCATAATGTAATGACTCCAAATACCTTCAGTGGGGCTCGACTTGTATAAAATATTGCCTTATCTAACCAGATATACATTCAATTCGCATTGCAGTGATTACAGGACACAGAAAAGAGCAAAGCATTTAATACAATACAACTGCATATGATCTAATCCTCATTTGGCATGAAAAAAATTTGCAAACGCTATGTGTTCTATCCATGTAGTAGACTTACTAGTATATTAAATGCAGAAAAAGGGACAGTGGCTTTTACCATAAGTGGAATTACTTGACTAGAGAGCTACAAATTACAAACCATGCTAAGAAAGAAGTCAAAAAACAAGAGCACAAAGTCTGATGTCCCACTGTGATTGAACAATTACGCATTTTAAAGACAGTTTCTCATCACACTCTTTGTTTTTCTCCCTGTATGTTTTAAAGCAGCATTCAAAATGGAGAAATATATTATCTCTTTTTAAGGGTAATAACCATTTCACAGAATCACAGAATCCCAGACCGTTAGGGATTGGAAGGGACCTCCAAAGCTCATCCAGTCCAATCCCCCTGCCGGAGCAGGAACACCCAGATGAGGTTACACAGGAAGGCGTCCAGGTGGGTTTTGAATGTCTCCAAAGAAGGAGACTCCACAACCTCTCTGGGCAGCCTGTTCCAGTGCTCTGTCACCCTCACTGAGAAGAAGTTTCTTCTCCAATTGAAGTGGAACCTCCTGTGTTCCAGTTTGTGTCCATTACCCCTTGTCCTATCATTGTTTGTCCCCGAGAAGAGCCTGGCTCCATCCTCGGGACACTCACCCTTTAAATATTTATAACCATGAATGAGGTCTCCCCTCAGTCTCCTCTTCTGCAAACTAAAGAGCCCCAGCTCCCTCAGCCGCTCCTCAGAAGGGAGATGCTCCACTCTCTTGATCATCTTTGTAGCCCTACGCTGGACTCTCTCCAGCAGTTCCTGTCCTCCTTGAACTGAGGGCCCACAACTGGACACAATATTCCAGATGCGGTCTGACCAGGGCAGAGTAGAGGGGGAGGAGAACCTCTCTTGACCTACTAACCTAACTAATTTGAGGGAAGAGAGGCCTGTTCTCGGTCCCACTGACACCATCACTGCATAAAATAAATAAAAATAATAAAAAAAGAACTGCAACTCTCCTCTATTAGAAATGCTCCCTTAAAGGCTACCTGTTTATTTAGGGATGGCATCCCAGCTTTAAACGCTCAGCCTCTAATGTCAGCAGCATCTCCAGGATAGAATAAAAATGCAGGTACTTAAGGATTGCTATGAAAATTTAAGTAGCTACAGCTCTTCAGGTTTCTTGGGAAAGGTTTCGGAACTTGTGCTCTAGAAATTAATCTCCTGAACTGGACCTACTGCACACCTATATTACATTTAATAATCCTAAGGTTTTTTGTTCTACCTCTGAGTCTTCCTTTAAACTGAACAAAAACTTTACATTAAACGAAAGCAAGCAACACTTTCACAAGACCAAGCTTCCTTTTCACACAAAGTGTAGTTTGGTGATCTGTTAGTGGATTACACAGAAAAAAAAAACCAATAACTTAATACCATTTTAAATTGTTTTCTTGCTTTGCTTTATTAAATATATACTAAACTGAATATTTATTCAGTATACTACTTTAAAGCCAGCTGCAAAGTATTCAACTTCATTTAGCAAAACGTGTAATGATCACAACTCATTTTTATGGCAGAACACCACCTTAACTTGGTAAATATGATAGAAATAGTGACTCTTAAATAGGCCTTCCTGATGTTTACTACAGGGAGTTTCATTTAGGTAACAGGATGCAAGAAATGAATTAATTCCACCTACAAAGTCCCAACGTTAAAAACATTACGAAAATGGTATATTGTTTCTCATGTAGATGTAAATGCAACAAAGCGGTGTCCGTAAAATGTAAATGTTTTTTACTGTCAAGTATTGATAGGTGAATCAGAGTGAATCAGTATTCAGCGCAAAATTGAAAAAGACTGTGCCTCTAATAAATTCAGTACAAGCCTAGAAAAAAGCCTGCTGTTATCATGAAAGCTCATGTTATCATGAGATTACAACAGACGCTGAGTGAGAATACGCACAAATCTAATGAAATGTAAAAGAAAACACTTCAAATACTAACAAATTTCTGTAGTGCCTTTCTATTGCATCTCATTGCCTGCTAAGGGCTCTTGTCACGTTAGCTGCCGTATTAAACTACATGGCAGCGCCGCCACAACAACGTGACATACAACCACGATTTTTCCACTGTAGAAGAGGAACTTGGTTGCATTAGAAAAAAGTTCTTTAAAAAAAACACAAAGTTTTTCCATCATAAATAAAATTACCATATAGGGTAACACTGAAAACTGTTTAAAAATTAAAATATCACAGATTTAGAGCTCTTCATACGCAGGTACATGCATACACACGTGTATATGTAGAGCAGCAGAGCGGTGGATGTGGTCTACCTTGAC
>NW_010207680.1:0-1355 GCF_000695765.1 Mesitornis unicolor
TTGTGTTCTTTGTTCTACGGGCAACAACTTGACTACTCTGCTGAATTTATTACTGCTGCTGTTTGTTTTCCTCAGGCAAGTAATCTTTGGATACAGAAAGTAGGAATCATTCATCATCCCCAATAAAACACAGTAAGTGAATGAAAACAACATTCAGACATACAGCAGAGCAGACCCAGAGCCTTTGCAGAGACATTTCCTTTCCGATGAAAAATCAGTGACCTGGGACATGGATGACCAGGGTGGGGGTGAGGGGAGGAGGAGACTGATTTCTCATGGCAGGCTTTGGGATGTGGTGTGACAGTTATTAGCCAGAAAAGACAGCTGAATGCAAAATGGCAAGGCAGACTGAGGAACTGTGGTGTTGCTGAACCAAAGCTGAAGGAAAAGGTGCTGGTGAGGGAACTGGAAAGTTGAAATGCGTACTTGGCTGAAATCGACAATAAAGCATGCTGCATTTGGTTTGGCAGCAGACACCAAGAGCTTATAAAAAATGACATATTCTCATGTAGTGAATGGCAGTATAGTAACTACATGATTGCTGAGCAGACTATGTAAAATTGTATAAAAACTTTCTAATTGTATTGAAGTCAGTAGGAGACAGAGATTCTCGCTGGCCTTGCAGGAAGAGAGGAGACTGATAGAGTCATCTTACCTTACACAGAGCAGAGCATGCGACAAGTGGGAATTTCACAGAGAAGCGTTTGGTTTTTTTTTGTTTTAAAGAGATTTTGACAGCTAAGTGCAAACTGTTCTGAAAAGTGTCAACTGTCCAAATAGTTTTTATAAAAAATAAAGCCAGTAAGAGTCTATAGAAATTACAGAATGAAACTTTTAGAGTATCTTTTAAACTAAGAAATAATTTCAAACATGTATGTCTTCAGTCAGGACTTCATGGGTAAAATAGTAAGTGGATTAAAATCTTTCTAGGGTCTTTTTAATCATCAGAATCTTCCATAATAAATCAAAGGTCCTAAATGAAAGAACAGAGTCAGCCACAACTTCCGTATCTACTAGTCTTCTACAACTTCTATATCTTGTTTTAGACTATGGCTAAGGTTAGAGAGAAGTTATTCTCTCCTCGACTTTGATTTCCTAGAAGGGAGTGAAATTGAAAATACAAGTAGAAAATTTCATTTTTCCTTGCTGAATCTCTTTCTTAAGCAGATGTACAAAGCATCTAAATTCTATTGGATTTGGTAAACAGAAACAAGTGGTTGATAACCATTAGTATTGAAAAAGAGCAAAAGATTCAAGGATCCAAACCTAGGAGCAGCCCGATTGTTTGAGGCTCATTTTCTCCTAATTAACCTGACATTGACACTATGTTGTGGTTTAGTGCTGGGCTGGCCACT
>NW_010207680.1:1645-2025 GCF_000695765.1 Mesitornis unicolor
GATTTAATGAAACAATAATACTAATACTACAGGATAATAATGTAAATAGGAAAAATAATGAAATATATACAAATATGTACAAATATAAATATATAAACCCAATATAAAATCCTCCTCCCACCCCCCACAATGACGATTACATCACCAGAGGCTCTGCAGAGCAGGGCACTGGAAAAGTCCCAGTCCAGACCCAGCAGTAGGTGGGAGCAGGATGCAGGAACTGGATTCAGGAACACACGAATCACGATCAGAGGCAGACAAAGTAGCAGGGTTCTGCTTAGACTTCGGCCATTGCAGGAGAAGAAAAGAGCAGAGGGCAGAGAAGGGGAGAAGGGCTGAGACCCTCATCATCCCTCAGCCTTATACTGAGTATGACGTAT
>NW_010207681.1:0-1250 GCF_000695765.1 Mesitornis unicolor
CTGCCCAACTCTCCAGCTTGTCCAGATCTCTAAGTGTCCCTAAGAGTGTCCCTAAGAGTTAAAAACATGTAGACAAATGCTGTAAAGAGTTAACTACAGGAACTTCACATACAGCTTACATATTATGGAACCCATGTTTTTTGTTTCTGATCATTTCAATTGGGATAGTAACAGACTTGATTTCCACTAATTGAAGTCCAAAATCTTTGTGTATTTGTTTGTTTTCAGATAAGATTCTGCTGTTTCCATTTGGAGGATGTGTTTAGCCTTTATTCCAGATGGATGATAAGTGCTGAAAATGCTTATATATTGTTTGAACATCTACACATATGAGTATAGTTCTTGGTCATCAGTGTTTGGGGACTGAGCTTTAAAATTGACTGACTTCAATAATAGATAGTAACTTCTCTTTTTATATACTGAAATTGTGGCCTAAAAAAATTGTTCCTGTAAGTAAGACCTCTTTACTTCCCTCCTGGGTTGGTCATGGACTCCCAGGACAGTAGATGATCATACACTTGTGAATTTGGAGAGCTAAATATGGCATTTCACTTAATCTTGATCCCATGAAGAAAAGATCTTTCTCCAGAGTCCAAATGAGGTACCTTTTTTTCTCTTAATGATGAAAACCAACATTATCACAATTGTACAAACCTAGGCAGAGCTAGGAAAGTGTTCATTACTGTACTATCTATTGGAATTGTAGTGCAGTGGAAATGGGAAATAACAATATTTTTATATATATATACTATTTTTCCAAAAGACTGTGTACTTTTTGGTATCTAGTGGCTATTACAGAAGACCTATCATGTGAGACTAGGAGCACATTTAGTAAAATACTCTGATTTAAACAGTGGGGAATAGCTGAGACAAAGTTTAGAATACAATAGCTATGCATGGTGTATTTCCCTCATATACCTTAGCTTCCAGTGTGGAATATTTAACTATATGTGCAGCACGGGTGACAGGAGATGTCTCATATATGCATAAAAATCACAGAATCACAAAATATTATGAGCTGGAAGTGACCTCGAAAGATCATCCAGTCCAAGACCTTGAAAGGTCTAGACTAGGTCATACAGGAACGTGTCCCAGCGGGTTTTGAATGTCTCTGGAGAAGGAGACTCCACAACCTCTCTGGGCAGCCTGGGCCGTGTTCTGTCACCCTTACAATAAGAAAGTTTTTCCTCATGTTCAGATTGAACTTTCTATGCTTCACCTTGCTCCCATTTCCCCTTGTCCTGTTATTG
>NW_010207682.1:0-9389 GCF_000695765.1 Mesitornis unicolor
CCCTAACGTTCTGTGATTCTGTGATTCCTTGTGTCATGCACCTATTCAGAGCTGAACATTAGGTGTCTCTGTTCTTTAAAAAATGGGAGCACAGAGACTTACCTGCCCACTCAAGAGCTTGTCTGCCATCATCTGCACGTGGTAAGCGTGGGCAGGACTCAGAATGCTGAGCTCCTTGTCCATTAAGGGGGCCTGGACCCTTCACTGCCAGCTGAGCCAGGAAGAGACAAACAAGGCCTCAGTGGTGACGGCTGCCCTGACGCTGCTGTCTTGGCTCCCTGGACCGAGGTATTGCACCTTACCCGCATGATAAAAATGATGATCTAAAAAATTAGGATCTGGATGTATCATATCTCCTCCAGAGCCAAAGACCAGGACCTGCTTTACCTTTTTTACTACCAGTACAAAGGTATCCCTGTGTTGTATGGCATGCAGTGGGCAGCCTTGGCCAGATACAGAAGACAGTGGCTGATTTCACTAACGCTTTGGTTCAAGGCTGTACCCAAGCTAAACTAGTCTTACTGAGAGGCCAGGTGACTGATGGTGCTAGGGTACCCAGAGCACTTCCAGGACTGCAATTGTGTCTCCTCTGCTACACTTCAGGTTGACATGCCATACGCAAAATGTGCAGGCATGCTGTAACCTATAAATCACTGATGAAAGTTTCAATTTAGTGACAGGATAAATTGAAGATTTAAATGGGAACTGGACCAGACCCCTAGAGCCCTCACTCTACCAATTATGAGATTACTGTAAGGTAAAAGGGCACTGCTACAGTTCATGTGATTTAATTCTCTTAACACCTCCACATTCATGTTACCATCTAACTGCTGATGATCATGCTTGTTTTTCTGAACAAGGATCTTTTGAGCAAAAATAAGAGCAGATAAAGTACACACACCACAGTAAAACCTCTGAAATCATTCTCCCATTTCGTCTCTGAGGGAGCGGATCCAAGAGTCCTGCTGTTCTGCATTTATTCAATGCTAGCAAAACAGTCTTGCACAGAACTTGCCAGCTGGAGGTCATGGCACTTCTGTAAGAGGCCAACAGCCCCCACTGTCACTACAGAGCAGTCTTTCTGGAGCAACGTCTGAAGCCATTCCAGAGACAGCATAATAAAATTTACAGTGGATTTGTAACCTCAGGAACAATAATTTATTGGAAGTCACAGATAAAACTACGAGTACTAACCAATTAAGTACAAACATTAGCAACACTAACTTGGATGGGGTGTAATCAACTAATATAAAATGGGTGTGACAAGAACATGGACAAGCAGATCAGAGCACTGGATAAGCTGCTTAGTAGCACCACTTCTCTGCAAGTTACACAGGGCAGTGTTTTCTGATTTAAAACTGACCAGATGCCATTACGTTCAACATAACATTAAAATCATGAACTGGTATCATGAGCTACAGTTCTACTGGGCCAAGTTCTGCCTCATTTATATAGAATTCATTAATGCAATCACGAGCAGAACCTGTCCATCTTTTTAAAATTAAAAAATTAATTTAGAGGCTAAGGCCTGATCTTAATTTGATAGAAGATGCTTGTATTAGATAGGCTCAAGCCTGTATTGGCTACATGATCCAAAGTATCTAACCTGCAGAAAAATGATTAATGTACATGCAGGAATTTAAACCAGTACTGCTTGGTAGTCTTTAGAAGTCTCTTCAGAAATCCATTTTCAACTTCAGTGTTCGCTGCCTTTTAGCTCCAAGAACTTTACACATGCCAAAGCAGTGTCTTCAATGGATTTTGATGAACCAGTAAGATTTGTAGCTAAGTAAGGCATAACACCTGATGTCACTTGATTGAAGTAACACACCTGCTTAAAGAAAAATAAATTAAATGAAGCCTATGGATTGCAATAGTTGGCCATTTTTTTGCAGAGACTAGATGAGTATCAAAGTTTTTATGGATGCAAACAGAAACACATAGTGCTTCTGATACTAAAGGCAGTAATTAGCAAAAAGAGCAGGCATTTTTTACAGTACTTCAGCGATCTCAGTGTCCTCACTACTGCCAGGTCCTCAAAACATCTGTAGGTAAATGTACACATTAAGAAACATTATGTGTAACCTGTTAAATATATGTACTTTATGAACAAAGCTGTTGCCTGGAAAAAAGAATCCCAGCCACCAAGAGTTGCTGAATGTTTTCAGAAATGCATGTTATTAAATGAAAAAGTTATACCCTTAAAAATGGAAAAGATCGCTGTATTGGTGGCACTCCCAGAGACTGGACACCCTCCCCACTGGCAGGACAAACGCTGGAACAAGGACCGGTGACCTTTCTGTCTTCCTCTCTTTTCCACTCTCTCTTCCACTCTCTCTCCTTACCTTTAAATAACACAAGGCCCATACTTTCGGTTGTTGTCAGCTAATATGAGAAACTGCTGTCGTTTGTTGCTGTTGTTACCTACCACTAATCGTTGTCAGCTATTAAGCCAGTTACGGTGGGAAAGGCTACTGCTGTGTTTGTCTGTCACTAATTTGTTATTGGTTGTTGAACCAACTGTAAGCAAAACTGCAAAAGGTAGTATTGGTGACTGAAACTGTTCATTAAGCACTTTGATTAGGAACCTTGAGATTTGTCTCGCTGTTGTTCAACCTGTTTGGGATTTGTGGATCTGAGTCACTTGTCCCCTTCCTTAAAAGCAGGATGTGACATCAGATTGGCAAAAGTTGGACAAGACTGATTCCACTTTGTGGAATAAAGAATGTCTTAATAACCACACTGAACTCTAGGGAAACCAATTCATTTTTTTGTTGTATTACTGTCACTGTTCTAGACTGTCAGCTCAAATGAGATTATAAGCACATGTCATACTACAGGAAAGGAGACACAGCTGAGGTCTGCAGGACTACTCACTGTACAGGAGCTGTTGCTGTCACTGTAGATCTGGAAGCCGGCACAAAGAATCTCACTTCTGCAGTACTCTGAAGAAGGTGGCACAGATGTGAGGGTAACTGACTTGACAGCTACTATGTAGGGTTCACTGCAGGGCAAGGGGAAGAATCAAACATTTATTCAACAAGATGTTAAGAAAGATACATGTAAGTGACTACAGAGTATGCACAGCTATACCAAAGATGTCATTTTTATATGAAGGCAAACAAGCTTCTGTATATTTAAAGATATATGTTAAAAGATTCAGCTCTCTTAAGTCTCATTACGTCTTTGACACAGACTTCAATCAAGAAAATTTCTGTGGAAAGCCACGGAACAATCTCCCATATACAGCACCCCATTTTTAAAATCTATCCTGCTCCCCATGACCCACATTTACAGAATCAGGGCCTAGGAGCAACCCTTAGTAAAAGGCTTTACAGTATGGCTCCAGCAAAGGTAGACATGATTCAGTTTCCAGATGTGGGGGAAAAAAGCATGCACAGTACAGGATACTGCTTTTTAGAAGCAATGTTCTGTTAACATGAAGAATTACTGAGGAAAAGAAATTTAGAATAAAGAACAATAAGATACACCAAATGGTGCCATTTATCCATGTTCCATTATGCAAGAACAAAAGGAAACCTAATAAAAAAAAAATCAAAGTCTCAAACTGATCAAGGGATTTTTTAAACCAAATTCAGCAACAAAATTTACAGATAAATAAATGTGTCACAGTGGGGTTTCAAGAAAAGCCAAACACTTCCTTGAATAAGAAAATCTCCAGAATTACATTAAATGGGATTACAAAGTCACCTAAAACAAACATGCAGACAAACTCCCAGTTATGTGCTTCAGCAAGTTGTCAGGCCCTCTGGGACATGTTTTTTCCAAATTGCTTGTTTCGAATTCTGGCCTGTTTTCCCTGATGATAAACCACTCCTGAAGAGTTACTCTTAAAGTAGCAACAGCAGACTACACTACAAATGTGTTATGCTCTGAATTTTCTCCACTGCACCTTCATGTTGCAAAACAAATCTGGTTGTGCAAATGGAGGCACCAACATACTGAATTTGAAAACAGCTACTAATCCAGTTTCTTTAAAAAAAAAAATAAAAATCTTTGTCATACAACCACAGGCCCAAATGAAGGCCAATGGTAACCAAAACTGGTGCACCAAAGCACTCACAGTTAAACTTTAAATTGCATACTCACCTTGACTTAGAGGGTTGTCTTTGAGATACAAGAATCACAAAGTCTCTGGGTTTATGGCCTGTCATGGGTGGAGACGTAATGTAATAAATTTTCTCATCATCATTCACAGCCTGTAGGACCTTACAAGTTCTGCAAATACATTCAGCACACACATGCAGACCCAGATGTATGCAATAGCATCTCTTACAAATAAACATAGTACAAACATATATTCCATCCTAACGTTAAGACTACTGTTTTCATGTTCAGGCAGCAAGGAAGAGAGAGGAACACAGGGTGAAAAATGGAGGTTTTCTTAAACACCTCATCTGAAACCACCTTTCTGTCCCACAGAATGGCTAAAAAGTGCTGCAAGGTGCTGGAGCAATGTCTTGAAAGCATTTATTTTGCATACTGTCAATTCCTATTTGGAATGACATTAGCTTGCAAGCCATAATCCTTGCTGAATGACCAAACGTCCCTCTGACACACCACAGGATGACAGTCAGGAAAAAGCTGTAAAATTTTATTCAAAGTTGTGTTCTACTCCATTCAGATGAGGCCCCCTGGGTAGGGCACACTCTTACACTGTCTTGGAAGTACTGATCACCATCTCTGAGGTTTCACTAAAAAAAAGTCAGAATTTTCCTATACACTGGCAGAAACTGATTTATTTAATTTCAGCTTCTACTGCCTCAGCAATAGGCACTGCTAAGCTGGTATTCCACTTTGACCAGTCAGTCAGGCTTCATGGTAGAAAGCTGAAATCAACATAATGTTCTTCAGATTTCATTTGTTACAAGTCAGAAATTCACCAGAGCTTGTCAATTCTCAAATATCCCTAAGCTTCCACTTTCACCCTCTGATAAAAATCTTTCAGCACAGAATGACTAACTGAAAAAAGCTTCTCCTTTAAGAGAATATTCACCAAATTAGTATCATATCAACCCAACTGTCTGTAGTCATTATTCTACACCATATAAGGTAAAGAACGCCATTTCTTGATTTCTCACATTGACTGTACGATGAAGCTGAGCACTAGTGTCCCAAACAGCACAGACATGAAAGAGTCCGCAGCTTTGCTTCACTTCTTACAGAGAGCACACACAGTATATCCACCTCAACTTATATACAACTTACTGAAGTTAAACCTTTTAACACACATGTCTAGGCATGGAATTGTGCTCATTTTAGAAAAGGGTAACCTCTGTCCCAGCTCTTTCTTTTGACAATCCAGGGTAACTGTATTTTAAAATCAGACTAAGGAGAAGTTAGATTTTATTTTTAAGGTAATAAACCCCAATCCGTACTTTGACTAATGACTCTTTAATGTCAACTTCTTACAACAATTTTTTTCTTAATTAGGTAGAAAAATGTCAACATCTCAAAAAATATTTGTATTAGAAAAGGTTAGTTGTCAGTGGATTTGAACAGTCTTAAAGAAAGGTAAGTTCTTACAAGAAATGTTTGTCCCATTGTTGGCGGAATGTGAAGTCAGACAAAAGGGAGAAAGCGAAATGTGATGGTATCTTCACTTGCATTTCAACCTTGAATGACAACACATCACCCTCCTCATGAGTCCATATTTTTATCTGAAAAAGTGAACAACACATTAAAACAAAGAATGTCTGCTATAAATATTTTAACACTTATAAATGTTACACATTCAAGACTTAAGCAGATTTTCTCAGGAGTACCTGTGAAACTGTATCTGACAGGCATATGAGCATTCAATATTACTTTTACATTAAAATACAGCACAATGTAAAATCAAATACACTGATAGCATAGAGACGTCACACAGTGCTAATTATATCTGGTTAGGAATAGCTGAATTAGCTTGCAAGTGGAACTGAATGAGCTAAAGGCCAGTGTGAGAGTCTTGAAAGAGTTAATGTATGTCTCAAACATTATGGCAAGACAGATTCTCCATACCAAAAGACAGGTTCAGATAAGTGGGCAAAGCAGAAGGGATCTTCCTGTTGAGGATGTCATGAGGATCATCATGTCCTTCATCATCACGGGATCCAAGCATGGTGGTATCTTTTCTTCTCTCTTTCCTTTTCTGTCTCTCTTTTCTCTTCTTTTTCTTCTTAAAAAGGTTTCCAATAAGAACTCAAATTGCCAAAGTGTTGCGTTTTCCAAGCTCAAGTTGTTTAACTGTTCCAGATTCAAGTAGTTTATACACAAAATTTTTAATTGACTGTTTGGTGTCATTCCCTCTTAATTCAGCCCAAGGGGATTTGCAGAATCTTAGTGCTCTCCTCCTGCCTCTGAGGTGGGACAGGACAGCCAGTCTGACCTCTTTCTCACACTATGCATATATAGTCTCTAAATGCCCTTCACACTATAGATGCATTGGAAAAAAACAAGTTATTTCAGTGTGTTCAGCTATTTCAAAACATAGTTTTGCTTCTTTTGTTCCACACTTGCAGTATCTTGGATTATTTTGGGCCTGTTTCTAGTTTCAGGTGTAAACACTAACACAGAAAATTCAAACAATGTACACACAATCCTTGCAAAAGAAGGGCTTGGCATGTTTCATAAACACTATGTAATGGAAGTGAGTGAGAGTACTTAGAATTGGTGGACTTTATGCCAAATTTTATTCTAATGTGCCAAACAGTTTCTCAAATCCTAGAAAGTTTTAACAGTTTTTCACTTCTAAGTGATACATAATTCGTAAGTTTCAATTTCTTTGCTGTCCTTTTTTTTGCTATATGAAAAATTAACAATGTTTTGTTTAATGGAGCATTTGTGCAACAACACAGATTTTGTATGTTTTCATATTTTCATGTTTTGGAATAGGAAAAAAACCCCAACATAATCCAGCAAGCATCTTTCTGAAGTAAAGTCTGGTGTAAAACAAAAGGCCTAAGAGCTTTAGAAATCAGCTACAGGATGCATGGATCAATACTGCTCTAAGGCACAGAAGAGACATCATGTTGTCTTACGAGTCTTTCTAGGCTTGAAAATCAGAAAACAAAGTAGGAGGTGCAGCTGTTAAAATGTCTCTCTGCTAAGCGAACATTGGCAAGGCTAGATTATTTCTACAGGTTTACAAGTCTTGTAGCTCTATGTCAAAGTGCTCACAGTGCCACTTTCTACCTTCAAAAACTGTCAATCAACTTGGGGTCATTCTAATTCCAGTGAAAAGGGAACAAATGCTCTGCATACAGAGAAGCACATGATGCTTTGCAAAACCTACCTACTACAATATTTCATCCCGAAATACAGTTCAGTTTAATGTCTTTGACAGTCTCCTTTCCTACAGTATGACTGCCTTCAGGCAGAGCACTGATCAGCACTACTACCTAATTCCCACTATTAGTTTCATCTTCTCCCCAGGAAACCATTTCAGGGGTACTGAAGAGATCTGTTTGACTAGAGATCCTGCTACGCGTGTCTATCAGAGGCAGACGAGTAGTTCTGTGTCTACACCACTGTATACTCCAAGTACAAACATCAAGACATGGTGCATGAGCGCAGAGAACATAAGACCACTATGATGCATGTGTGCTGGCCTGCAGTGCTTAAGGAAAGATGATGGAATGTTCTGAGCTAGTTTATTAAAGGATACTCCTTCATGCTCACATTTGCATAAGTGACAGAAATGAGCATGAATGAGTGATAAGTGAACCAAACTAACATTTGCCAAGACAGCAAGTTTCATTAACTGGAGACAGCAGAAAGCCTTCCTTGGAACCACATCTATACAAGCATTTAGGGATTCAAACATACATCTAAATTTGACTGGAGGAGCTGTAAAGTCCATTATAGGTATCGCTCTCACTTTCTTCACCAATTCTAATCCATCTAGTCCATTAATTCAGAAGTAAGCATACAGCCATATATGGTGACAAGTCTGCTCTGCCCATTGCTGACATCCACACTTAGGCAGCAGTCTATCTTGTGCCTACAAGTAAATGCTAAGTAAGAAAGAAGACTTACTAATGGGATAAATTGTACACAACAATTGAAGCAGCCTACAATCATAAGTATCGTTTGCTTTCACTGTTCACAACATACATCCTTCCAGGCAAAAAGCTAGTGTGCTGCCCTGGATCCCTGCCACTTCTTTAAGGAATATCTAATGACTGACAATACCAGATTATGCAGAAATGTCCAGAACAATGGGAATGAATGGCTACTCTCCACCCACTGACAGCATCAGTGTGATCTGCATCCTGCCTGTGCCAGATTTTGCTGGATTTAAGATGCCTACTTCAATTAGATGAAAAAAACCACAGCTAGAAAAAGCTACTCAAGATTTTCCACCAGGTAAGGCCTAAGTGGCTCAGAGGCAGATCTTACTATCAAGACTATTTTAAGACATCCAAAAAGGAAAGGTCCAGACTCCAGTAATACTGGAAGGTACCTGGTGGGTTGTTGAGAGAGAGAAGTATCATCATGCTGGTTTAAAATGTCATTCAGAATGTGCATGGGGTTTCCTTTTTTTTGCATGAAATAATTTCTTCACAACATTTGGTGCTTGTTCTATTACAGATTTCAAGCTTTTACGGTTAAGAAAGAAACTGAGACTGAGGCAGTGAGTCTCAGTGGCTGCAGAAAGGAAGTTGCACGTGGGTAATAATACAGACTTAGCAGAGGCTTGAAAATTATGTTCAATATTTCAGTTTAATTGTTCAAGCTTGCTTTTTCCAGCATGAGTGCTGTCTGTCATTTATTTGGCACAACGGTGTTTACTGAAAGTTACTAAACACTGGAACAACCTACGCATGGAATTGGTAGATTTGCTGTCACTGGAATTCCTTATGATTTACATATTTTCTTACCCAAGTAGCTTATTGACTAGATGCAAGAATCAGTAAGTGAATTTTCATAGCCTGTGACATGCAGGTCAGACTAAGTGATTGTTAACAGTATTTTCTTCTCCCAGAAGGTCTCTCAGTCTACATGATCTTAAAGTAGTCTGCTAGCCACTAACTATCCTTCAGAAACCAAACTTTAACAAATATTTCCCAATATTTTGGGAAACATGCACTGCAGCTAGGTTAAAACTTGAGTTTTCCCTGTTAATTATCTTGCTACCGGTTTCCTTAACAGCATCTTCCTATCTTAAAACTGGCTTATACAAGATTCCTTACTGATTTTGAGCTTGTAACACCCATCAATGATCAGAGAGGTGCTTTGCTTTCAGGCTTTTTTACTTTTTTAATAGAAAAAAGGCAGAAAGAAAAATATCTGAAAGGAAAAAGTGCACAGAAAAAGAGTCAAGTGGCCTTCTGAGACAGAAAAATATGGTATTAACACACAAAAATCCATAGGGCCAGATGGAA
>NW_010207683.1:0-3828 GCF_000695765.1 Mesitornis unicolor
CGCATGGATCCAAGCGTGCCGCGGGGGAGGTGTGGGCAGAGGGGCTGGGGTGGTGCCGGAGAGCCTCCCGGTGCTCTCCGTACCCCGAGTGAGAGTGGGGAGAGGAATCCCTCCTGCTTTCCTCTACCGTGTGCTTTCTCTTGTTTTCCGCATCAAGGATGCGCTCTCTAGGCTGTTTGCCCGCTGTGGGCATGTCCAGTCTGTGGACATCTGTGAGAAGCCAGGGCCGGGAGAGAAGAAAGAAAAACTCGCGTCCAAATTCTTCAACTGCAAAACTGTAAAGGTAAAGCTTGGGGCAGGGAGGTGAGGGGGAAATATTGATGCTTTGGTAGTCAGAATGGGAAAAGATCAGAAGTGCTGAATGGTGCTGTTTGGAACACGAGATATGGGAAACCATTTGGGGGCGTTGGGCAACATGATTAATTATTTAAGTTCATACAGTCTTTTTTGCTATCCCACTGTAAATTGTGGTTTATTTCACTTGTACTGCAGCTCCTTGCTGCATTGCCAGTTTCCTTGGTGCAGCTGACTGGCCTGGGTGCCTTTTTCTTTTAGGGGTTTCATGTAGCATACGTGGTGTTCAGGAAACCAGCTGGTGTCCAGGCAGCCAAGGCCCTGTCACGGGAAGGTCCCTTGCTGATATCAACAGAGAGTCACCCTGTGAAAACTGGCATTAGCAGTAAGTCAGCCTTAGCTACCTTCCTGCTAACCAGTGCTCGAGAAAAACTATACTCCTTCCTTGCCGCATCCTGCCCTGCATGTCTCAAAGTAATACTTTGCATTTAGTGCTGTGCTGGGAGGTGTGCCGTGTTTCACTGTCTTGCTTCTGTTATTCTCAAGGTAGCACTCTTGTACGGGATGCTGTAGTCTGGTCCAGTGACCCTACGGGAGAAAGGGGTCACTTGATGCAACGGAAGGGCAGTTTTTCCCAGTATCTTTAAAGTATCACATAGATTCAGAGAAAAACTGGCTGTGTCTTGCTCTCAGAATGGAATCCAGCCTCAACAAAAGCCACTAGGTGTCTGTCAGGATGGCAGCATTTCAGATGTGACCCCTTGACAGGAATGCAGCCCTGAGTGTTGCACCTCTTGGGCTTCAGGCTACCCTCCTCCTGCTTGGGAAAGCTGCATGCTCTTCCCTTCACTTACTGGCTGTGGCCTGGGCTGCAAGTGGTTGAACTGTGGCAGTGAGGAGGCTGAACAGAAATTGGATCAGACTGTGTCCATCCCCACAACAGCTCTTACTATAGAGCTGCCCACAGGCAACACGGCAGAGCTTGCGTCTAACAGAGGCTGCTGCTGACTTCTGCCCTCTCTGTCTCAGAGTGGATCGCCAACTATGCGGCCTCAGTCGTGGACCAGGAGAAGCTGAAGGCTGAGGTGGACGCCTACATGCAAGACTATGACAAAAAGATGGCAGAGGTGAGGCCAGGCTGGGGAGGGAGCCCAGCTTAGCAGTTTGGGGAGGGGAAAGTGAGAAGATCTCTTGGTGCCCAGGCCTCAGTGGAAAGGGCAGAGGGAAACATGCTGGCTGTCAAGGCTGTTTTACTGCCTGCTGATCGGCAGTCAGGTTCTGGTTTGGTCCACACCACCTGACCCTTCCACCTAGGGCTGACATTAGGTACCCACAAACAAATGGCATCCTGGCTGGTGTGCAGAGTTGAACGCCTGCGTTCTTGATCCCACACTTTCCCTCCCAGCTTGCGCGGAAGTGGGAGCCGTGACTTTGTGTGTGTGTAGGGGACTGGGGGATAGCTGTGCATCGAAGGGCTGGCAGCCACCTCACCCTCCTGTCTTTACAGGAAGAGGCCAAAGCGGCCAAGGAGGAGGGCGTTCCAGATGAGGAGGGCTGGGTGAAGGTAACGCGCAAGGGCCGGAAGCCCGGCATGCCCCGGACTGAAGCTGCCAACCTGCGGGTGCTGGAGAAGGAGAAGCAGAAAAGGGCCCGCAAAGAGCTGCTCAACTTCTACGCCTGGCAGCATCGCGAGACCAAGAGAGAGCGTGAGTGTCTGAGTCTCCTCCTGCTCCTACCCCATGTCTCTGTCTCATCTCATGCTGTGGCCCAAAGAGCATCCCCTTTCCTTCAGTAGAGGCTATGTCCAGCTGCAGGTGAACAGCTGGCTGGGTGGTTGTGTGAATGGCCTCGCCAAGCCCTCTGAGGGCCCCTTGCCACCACTGTCCTATCAAGGGCCGATGGAATATTTTGGGGGAGAGTGTGCAGGTCATGGCTTTCCAGTAGGTGTTCCCTCAGTCTGCATGAAGGCAGCAATTGCAAAGGAAAACTAAGCCTGGTTCCTCCCCAAGAGGGAGCTGCAGCACTGCTGGAAATGAATGGCCAGAGCCCCAGCTCGGCACTCACCCAGCCACAAAAGGACCCGCTCTGGGTGTTTGTGAGAGTTGGGGCTGAGCCCTTCACGGTGTCTGGACATGAAATTCCCCAGGAGAGGGAGATCTGCTCCTGTGTGACCTGTCTTCTTTCTGCCTCTTGCAGACATTGCCCAGTTGAGGAAGAAGTTTGAGGAGGACAAGCAGAGAATCGCGCTGATGCGAGCCCAGCGCAAGTTTCGGCCGTACTGAGCTGTGCTGAGCTGTTTCCTGGGGTACCTCTGCTGAAGAGGACGGGCAAGATGCCCATGGACTCTGTATGCCAAAGGATTTCAAGGAATTGAGGCAGCTCCGGGTTGTCCCTGCCCTTGGCTCTGTGGTGGGAGATCCCAGCAACCACCTGGTATCCTCCTGCCCTCCCAGCCATCGTTTGGCCCTGTTGCCCAGGGTGCTCAGGTCAAGGGGCTGAGATGCTTCCTATGGCAACCTCTGTCTCTTTGCCACCCAAGGTCCCCCTAAAGCTCGGTGAGAGCTGGGATTGACCTCTGCAGGGGCAGGGAATGGCTGAAGAACTGTAAATAAACTGCTGCTATGTTCTCAAAATGTGGGAATGCCTCTCTCTCTCCCCCTTGGTCTGCTGGGGGTGCAGTTTCTTGTGTGCTGGGGTGGTGAGCAGAGTCCTGGCTTGCATACTGGTGCTCCTTTGCACATTTATCTGGGGGTGAGTAAGAAGAAGAGGGAAGTGACCTTGGGAAAGGCCCAACTGGGAAGTTCCCAGACCTGTTGTCACAAGCAAGGATCAGTGGTGTGGTACAGAGGTCTCCCCCTTGGGGTTTTCCTCTCAGGCAGGTGTTGAGGTGCCCAGTCTCTGCTGTGCATGGACCTCTACAGCCATGTCTAGACTGGGCTGGGGGAACTCTTGACGTCCAGCACTGTCACTGGAACAAGGTGAGACAGCAACCAGGCTTTGGGGGAGAAACCTGACTCCCCAAGGCCTGTTTTCACTCAACCTGTCACCAGTCCACAGGAGGCAGGCAAGGATGGCAATGGGCATGTCCAGCTGTGGGACAGGACTTCTGTACTGCTCAGGTAACATCTGTGCAGCTTCACACTTCATGATCACCTCAGCACACTCTGTGATCAGAAAGGGGCCATAACTCATTTCCCCCACCCAGGCTTTTATACATTGATTTTACTGCCTGCAGCCTTGATATGGGTGTCACCATGAGCGTGAGGTGGAAATGCTGGTAAATTGCACAGAGCTGGGTTAAAAGGGATTTACCCTCCCTAGAAAACCCCCTGCAAATACAGCTGCTGTTGGAGGGGGAGACTTCCAGGCCTGCTGCCTTCAGCTGGTTTTTTACATTAGCTCAGCTAGGAGGTAGACGGATCCCTCATGTGCCCGATCCAAAGCAGACTGCATGGAAAAAACTCTGCCTCCCAAGACTGGTGTTTTAGCTGCCTGGGTGAGCATCCCAAAAGGAAGGAGGTTCACTTCCCTACA
>NW_010207683.1:3859-11972 GCF_000695765.1 Mesitornis unicolor
GAACGGTGGGAGAATAATCTTTATTTAGAAGGACAGAAATCATCTCTGCCAGCTTTTCCATTATTAGTAGTTGTCCCAGCTGCTCCAGTGAGAGGATTAGTGACTCATTCCCTAGGAGTTCATTAAAATGGCCACCTGTGCCCAGGTGAGCTCTTATTTAAGCTGATTTTTAAACAAGCAGCAGTAGAACAAGAACACTGAGGTCCCCTGAGTTCAGGCACCCATGGGAGTAGGCAGAGGCACAGAACACTCCTGTTTTTCCAGTAGGTCTAGCCCTGGGAGGAGGCTGGTTGCACCATCCCTGGGGAGGAGGTGAGATGAACCACCTCTCGCAGTGCTGCAGCTGGTGCTGCTGCTGGTATTCCTGCTCCATCTCGGGGTGCAAGTTAGGAGCAAGGGGAAGGCTGCTCTGGGCCTTTATCCCTGCACTCAGAGGTGGAAGTGGAAGAAGGATTCCTTTTCCCACTGCCAACCAAGATGCTTTGCTCAGCTCTGCAGGGACTCCCTGGCAGATGATCCCACCCTGCAGTGAGCTAAGCTTAGGGAAGGGTATCACAAAACTGATGTGGGATGCGAGGTAGAAATGGTGCCAATTCCTCTGGAGCCTGATTTTTAGCTCCCTGTTCAGGATTGCCGCAGCCACGAGGGCTTCCTAGAGCCTTGCTCTGGTGTTCTGCACTGTCAGGAAGTTGCTGATGATCCCAGACACCACCTCGGGCTCATTCAGGTGCACAAAATGACTCCCAGGCACCTCTACAAGCTGGATGTGCTGGAGGGAGAAGACACAAGATGTGGACCAGGAAAGTTTCCTTTGGGCAAGCTGTGCTCGCTGTGTGGCACTGGTGGGATGGTGGGGAGGCAGGACAGGGACAGGAGTTTGAGGAAGAGCTGGGTCCAGGGGGCAGTGACTGACTTGGGACTTCGGAGCAGGAGCATTGGTGGTGGACAGAGAAGAGATGCAAGGAGGGAGTTTGCTCTCACCTCTTTGAGGGTGGACTCAAACGCCTCCCGTAGGGCTTTCACGAAGTGATTTCTGGTGTCCAGCTTGTGCGGTACCAAGAGTCCATCTTGTGCTCTGAAAGGCAACAGCAAGGCTCAGTACAGCACACGGTGTGTGTGTTTGTCTCTGCTGCTGTCCTGGGCAGAGGCAGTGTCCCTGGGATAGTGGGGGACAGACCCAACTGCCCTTCCCAGACTGCTCACGAACAGCAAGGTCACAGGGTCGCACACAGGAGCCATATGAGCACGGCACAGAGTGGCTAAGCAGCTACTTTTCATCAAACTGTTTAAAGCCTTGGGTGATTGCCTGGGAGTATCAGAGTGGGGACTGGTTACATATTGCTCCCCCAGGGTCCTCCTGGAGAAGCCAGCATTGGACCTTCTGCAGAGTTAAGATCACAGTGTCTTCTACTGTGCTGCAGGTGATGGGACAAGGTGACATCCCAGGCTCAAAGGGATGTGCTCTGTATGGCCTGAAGGACTTGCCCTCCCCGTGATGACCAGGGAAGCCAAAACTGCACCTCATTTCTCAACTTCTAGCAATTCCTCTCGTTTCCTAGAGAGTCTTTTAACAGCACCACACAGGTCAAGGTAGCCAGAGCCCTGCACATCTTGCCCTGCAAGGAAGTGACTGACAAACCAGCCACCCACCTGGACAGCTGATGGCTTGTGAGGCTCTAAGCGAGCCACTGGCCAACTCCCCACAGCTTCTCCCTGCCCTGGACACCACAGGTGAGAGCTTGCAGGAACTGGGTCAGGTTGGGGCTCCAGGACCAGCTGGAGGAGGTGGAGGCTGCTGTGGTTTCACCTGTTTGCTCAGGCAAGAGGTTCTGGGGTCTGCAGAAGTGGGTAGGCTGGGTTGCTGTGTTTTGGGGACAAGCCAGACCAGGAGGAAAGCAAATAGGAGCAGTGCTGGGGAGGTCCCCATGTCTGCCAAGATGGGCCCCTGCTATAGGGCCAAGGGATGGGACGCTGTAGGATGGGAACACTAAAGCGTGAATGTGGTGAGGACAGGGCATTTCCTCGGGGGGGCCCAGCCTGAAAATACAGCATCAGGCTGGGAGGAGGATGTGCCAGCTGCTCTCTGCCTGCTCCAGGAGCCTGCTCCAGGGCAGTGGTGGGGAACCGGGAAACGCTTCTCACTGCCCGAAGGCCTGGGCAGCCGCTGCAGAGGAGGGAGGTAGCAGAGGACTCCTTTCTAACCTTCATCCCCTCCACCCAGGCCTGCAGGGAGGGGTGGTTTGGCTTGTGCCTCACTCACACAATGATGAGAACGCGGTCCTGAATTTTCTGCAGGAGCTTCACGCACTGCTCCACCGTGAAGTACTCTCGACTCTGCTGCAGGTGCAAAGACAGAGAGCAGCAAAGGTCAGGGACAGAAGCTGGGGACAGAGGGTGTCCCGACCCTGCTGCACTCGCGGCTCTGAAGGCAGAAGGGGCTGTGGCCCCAAAGCTGCCGTGCTGGGCCATGACAGGCAGCCAGGCTGCGCACAAGAGTAGCTGGCTCTGTAAAGGCTCCTTCTGTCCAGCTGCGTTTCAGCGCTGCCAACAACGCTGCCTGCTGGGATGCAGCGCATATGGGAATGATCTCATAGCAGAGAAAAGCTATCAAAATCCTTTTACTAACAAAAGGAGACAGTACAACTGCTCTGGCTTTCATGGCCTGGCAGTAGCACAGGTAGACGAGGCCCTACTTGCTCAAAAGTGGCACAGAGCTATCAGAATATCAAACACAAGAACTTTGCTCCACTGTCTCCCCTGCTTATGTCAGGGGTGACCTGACAAAGGAGCTGACCGAAAGCATCCATCCATCTGCTGCCTGAAGCATTGTAACAGCAGGGAAATGTGGCCAGGAGGCCCTGGGGCAGAGGAACTGCTAAAAAATCAGTAACATTTTCCAGTGACTCTGTGAGCTGAGTCAGTTAATGAAGGAGTGCGGGCTCTTCTAACAGCAGCATTTAAAAGAGGTGTGGGAATTAGGGAAGCAGAAAGTGGATGGCTGGGTGGAGGCAGGGCCTGGGCCTCCGCTATCTCCGAGTTTTCTGTAAGTTCAGGGCTCAGAAGCAGCAGAGGGCACATTAGAAGAGCAATGCTCACCGTACGGACTCGCATGTCTCTGTTATACACCAGCCCTGGAATAAAAAACAAACAAACAAGAGAAGGTTTTCATGTCTCACAAGAGCAAGAGTTGCTCTCCTTCTCCTCAGCTGTGGGGTCTACCCAAGACTGTTTCAGACAAGATGAATGGGATTAATCCAGATTTCTCCTTTTTTTTCATTTCTTTCCTTTAGCCGTTCTGGGACTTGAGCACCAAGCCCAGTTGCTGGGAACGGCAAGCTCTGCCTCCAGACCTAATTGATCCCATTCAGGCTGCGTACACATGTGGCTAGGGCACCCTGTCCCCTGCAGAAGACAATGGCTGGTGGCACCACTCCCGCCCCGCACCCAGCGCTGGCCCAGCGCTGCCATGAGCCCCGTCTCCATGCAGTCCCTTACCAGCGGGTGTCTCAGTTGCTCCTCGCTGCAGCAGGATTGCCCCACCCTCTGCTGTCAGATGCCTGTTTGCTTCTAAGAGCCTGAGGGAGACATGGCAGAGAGATTGTTCTGCTGGAAAAGGGAGGAAGCCAAGCGAAAATGGCATAAGGTGACAGCGAGCTCTCGGGCTGCTTCAGAAAAGAGCAGGAAGAAGCAGCGGCTTCTGGCAGCAGAAGGCAAAGGTCTTGCTGAGATTCCAGAGCAGGACTTGAAAGTGCAGGGACAGTTTCCCTTTCTCATTCCCGCAGCCATAGCTCTGTCCTAAGCGAGGGCAGGCAGCGAGTGAAGAGTAGAGATGGGAACCCACCTCTGCAATGCTGCTTTGGGGCTCCGTGCTTTGGGAGTTTGCTGCTTTGCCTCTAGACTCAGTAACCTGTCAATCACCACCCGTTTAGATTTCAGCCACGCCTCAGTGTCCTGAAACAAAGAGAGGTAGGGAACAGGAGTAACCCCTCTCTTCTGGATCATTTTACCCCTTATTGGAGGGTAAAGAGGGCATTTGACTCTTCAGCATCCCTCAGAACAGGTAGCAGTTATGGACTTCACATTAAAAATGCCCATTTCTGGGGAAAAGAGAACAGCAATACTTAAAAGGCAAGGTAGGAACAGAAAGCTCAGCACTGCTGTAACTTTTTATCTTTTTACCCTTGCAATCTTTTCTACCCCTTCCTACCTGACTTGTGAGCTGAGGACAAGTCAGAACAAGGGGAATCTGGTATCTTTTGTCTCTCTGACCCTGGGCCTCTGTCCCACTTCTGCCAACCAAAGCCCCAGCAGCTGGTGGCGACGATGGCAGGTTGGGAATAGCTTTATGTTCTGCCAGGAACAGAAAAAGAAATCCACCAATCTCGCACCCAGACCACCCAACAAGCTGCTGGCAAAAAGCCTTGGCTGGCAGCTGCCTGGGCAGAGGTTCCAGTCCCCTTTGTACAAGGGCACAACACAGACAAGAGAATTTTGGTGCTAAAGGACTGCAGGATGCGTAGCACTACCAAGTGTCCCCCAGGGACCACCCTAAGCAGGCACCTCAGTCCACGCAACAAGGAGCGGGCCTGTGTGTGCCAAAAGGAAGAGCCCTGAGACTTGTGTGGCCTGCCAGGAACCAGTCACATCAGTGCTTTCTGTGAACAAATGAGCATCTAATTTTTAAAAAGTGAGGGGAAGGACATGCGAAATCTGACCTCTGGAGCTAGCAGAAATCCAAGATTTTCCAGCAGGATCAGCTTATCTACCATCTCAGGATACAGGAAACAGAACTGAGGAGAGATGAAACAATATGTGAGAGAAAAGCTGAGCGTTGAGTGAGGTCTTCATCCTGCTGCACTGGAGAGGGGGCCAGGGACAGGCCTCTCCCCTCCGATAGCCAAATCCCGCACACTCTGTCCCTTTGTTCCTCTTCCATTTGTTGTTTCAGCTTCAGAAATCAGAAACCCCATGAAGAAAGGATGCTTTACTCACCATTCCTGCCACAGCCCCACCTGCAAAGGACAGAAGGGTACTCAGTTATGCACAGGACACCCCCAGGAACAGAAACACAGCAGGAGCTGCCTTCAAAGCAGAAAAGCACATTGTAGCAAAGGACAAAGCCCCAGCAACAGAGTAGAGCTCTCCCAGCAGGATGCAAGCAGAGAGCAGGGCTACTGGGCAGCTGGACTCCCTGTCCTGGGACCATCCCCATCTCCCTCTCAAGCAGCAAAGGCCAAGGAGAAGCTACTAGTTAAAAAGCTGTGCAGGTCCTGTGAGCGGTGGGCAGAGCAGCCCTGGGGAGCAAAACCCGAATTGTAGCAAAACCCAATCATGTCCCAAGCACAGAGGGATAGAGCCTGGAGTCTGCTTCCCCTCAGCAGACTCCACAACCCACCAAGAAGGGCCCTGCTGTCCCCAGGCTTTGTGGCCTTGTAGGGACCAGGCAGGAAGGCCTGGTGCGAATTCTCCTGTCACAGACCACCCCTCTTTGCCCATCACTGTTCCCTCCTGGGGTGGGAGAAAGGCCCACAGCAAGAGTTACCGCTGTTTATACAACAGGGTCTTGAGAACAGAGGCATTGCAAACAAGGGCACAGATTTGTGAATCACTTAAGCAGGAACCTGGTACTTGACACAATATAATAAATATTCCAACCCAGCTCCTAGCAGCATGTCTTGTAAGTTAATTATCTACTCCTATTTCCATGAATCTCGCAGCTTACAAGGACAAGAGCCACTTACCCATACTGTGACCCATCAGGGTGAACCGTCTCCACTGCAAGGCTAAGTGGCAACAGACAAAAACAGACAGCGCTGCATTAGAAACCAGAGCAGTCACACTTTGCTGCTTCTCCACCAACACGGGCCCCTTCTCCTGAGAGGGCTTTTGCGCTGCTTAATTTGCTTCCTACTCCAGAAACAAGGTGGCTAAGTAGGCCAGTTTTAAAGAAAAAGACCGTCCACCACCTCATTTCCTTGGTAGTTAAGTCACGCAGCTCTGAAGCTCTCTCTGTACAGCAAATGAACTACAGCAAATTCCCTTTCACTGCCAGGCACGAGACTGGCAAGCAGCAAAGGAGCCCGACTGGGCAGCATCTGCTGGAAGAGAGACCCTGACAGAGCATCCTGCTGCAGGGCACTCCACAAGCACCGTGAAGACACAGAGCCAGGGCTGCTGCCTTGAGGAAAGAATGATTATTCCAAGTGAAAGCACCATTTAGCACATCAGGCTCTTCAGACCATTTTTAGGGCACTCTGAGAGGTTTATGGGAAAAATACTGCTTCATCAGTGCTGCCCATCTGGAATGTATCTCGCTGGAAGATGTGTTTTGCCCCCTGGCACTTCAAAGAGGCTCCTTGTATACTGAATGAGGGATGCAAAACCCGCGTGCCACAGCCTCCCCCAAGATCAGCATACAGATGGGCTGCTGGATCAAAAAGTCAGCCTGGCAAAACTATTTAGTTGCATCCATGACTTCTCCCCTACTGTTTTTTGGTATAGAAACACTTGCTCCCAGAGCTTACTGTTTCTTCCTCTCGCAAAATAGTGAGAAGGAGGGACGCTTATTCAGCCTGTGGTCACAAAGCACCAGCTAACATCAGTCTGAGGAGAAGCAGAGAGAACTGACCCCTCTCTTGGCAGTAAATGCTGCCTGCTTGTTCCGAGGAGAAGGAGCAATATAGCACCCCCTGTGCAAACATCCCCTCAAGGCTCCCTTCAACTACCCACCTGCTGCCACCCGGCGCACGTCGCTCACGTAATCCAGAAAATGGTAGGGGGAGCCCGCAGGTCGGTGGGATGACAAGCCATGGCCAGAAAAATCCATTGCCACATAATAGCAATCTGAAAGGGAGAAAGTATCAGATGTGCAGCCCTGCAACACAACAAGAATCATCCTGAGGAGCCAGACCTACCTCTGGGGAGCAGTGGAATGAGCGTGTCAAAGGTGTTGGCGTTGTCCAGCCAGCCGTGCAAGCACAGCACGGGGTGTCCTTCCGAGGGTCCCCAGGCCTTGGCTGCCACGTGGCCCCAGGGCACTGGGAACTTCAACTCTAAGAACATGCCCAAAATAGAGTGCTCGCAAGTGATGTCCCTGGAGAGCCACGTGCTCAGAGTAGGTCCCAGGGATCTCGGTAATGGCCCAGAGCTCTGAAAAAGAATAATACAGGTCTTTAGTAACTCACCAGCCTCCTGTGGTCTTAATTAGCAGCTTGCTGATTTGTAGCTCCCCATTCAACATCCCAAGCTGCCATTCCTGCCTGACTGTTTGGGGAATCCTCCTCCCAGCACGTACTAGCGATGCTCCTAGGAAGAAACAAGCTTTCCCTGCACAGGAGGAGAAAGCCTCCTCTCTGTGTCTCTGCAGCAGCTGCAACCCAAACAGAAGGCGCAGATCTGGAAAGAGGGAACCACACAGAATCCCCCCAGCTAGCTGCAGTCAGCCAGGCACCTGTTCTAAACCAAAACCACAATTTGAGGAATAAGGGTGCTGCCTTCAGTGCTAGACAGTTACCACCTTTTCCTCTTTTACCTTGGTGCTTCTCCTCTTTCACACCACCAGTCGGCACCTTTGAGAGAGCAGCTGGCTACACGCCACACCGCAGGTCACTGCTGCCACCCTCCCATACACTCCTCAGGGCCAGGGACCCTGCATGGGACCTCCAGGTCCACAACCTCAAACCTGCCTCATCACTGCCCATCTGCCTGGCAATCACTGGGCTACACCTGACCTTCACTCAACTCCAGGCTCCTGAGTGAACCCCCCCAGTACTACCCAGCCTCTGGGGATCTTTCAGGGGTGCTCTGAATACCCACCCTTTACCCCCAAGCCCTTCTGGCTCCTGGGGCAGCTCACAGGGAGCCTGACCCTCCAGCCCCAAGTCTCCCATGCCATATCCCCAGTGACTTCTGACAGTGACTTGTCCAGGTCTGTACTCCCTTAAACAGCACACTGACACCCCACAGCTATTCATTTTTTCTATGGCAAGACCCTCCTGAGCTCTCCCCCACGTAAGAGGGCAGGCTGAGAGGGAAGGCTGCTGTCAGGGCCTTGATAGCACTCACAGGCCCTCATGGTCCTGATCAGCTGCACCTAGGGCCTGACACCTTTCCC
>NW_010207684.1:0-10508 GCF_000695765.1 Mesitornis unicolor
TTGGAGGGGTGGGGAGGTGAGAATGAGGCAGGACCTACGTTTGACGCATTCAAATTCAAGTTTCACAGTCATTCACTGTTAAAGTCATGCACACACAAATCCCACAAAATAAGGATGAAGAGCTCCAACGCAATTATTATCTTTCATGCACACACAAATACCACAAAATAAGGATGGAGAGCTCCAACGCAATTATTATCCTTCCCCGAGAAGCAAATCCCATTCAAATTCCCATCCTGTACAGACTTTGTTATAGCTCTTAATCACAGCACACAAAGTTATACCAAATCGTCCTGGCACCAGCTGTAAGCGACGTATTATACATTTATTTATCCGAATGCTGATGTTCCGTTCCTGAGGAATAACTAGTGTGGATTGAAAACGTTTTTAACCTGGCTGTGGCACCCCTGGGAGCAAGGCATGAGACAGCTGTAGGTGGGAAGAGAGGCAGGAGACAAGGGCTGTGGGAGTCTGGCCAGCCCTGCAGTGCTGAGCACACCGTCCCCTCCCCACTGCAGCAATCTGGTAATCAGTATTGATAATTTGTAGGCAGTCGGAGACTTATCATTGCAGAAGGCCCTGTTAGGAATTCTGTCACTGGTAAAGAAAGGGCTCCTCAGCCCTTGATTAATGACCTCACAGCACACAAATATAAAGGTTTCTGCAGCAAGAGGGATGCTTGCCCAGAGACCAATTGTGTCATGACAGTTTGCCTATTAATACCTGGTTAACAAGCTACATACACAAGCAATAAAAAGCAATGAAACTACCTAGGTTTCTAAAAATGCTAATTACAACAGCATTCAATTAAAAAAAAAGAAGAAAGATATATTATTAAAAGCATCTTCCCTCTTTTAATTCACAAAGGCTAAGGATTCTCTTCATTGTTTCTTTAAACCTTATTCTTCATTGTTATAGTTATTCATAGAGAAAATTTGGATCTAGGCAGCATATTAGAATAAGCCACTTTATTTTGAGAGTTTCTTCAAGGCAACAAATTTTATTTTCATGTGGATAAATAGATGCATTCTGAGCCATACACACTTCCATTTACTGCTAAATAAGCTACATTTCTTTTGTACTCAAGCTGTACCCAATAGACCACTGCGAGAACTACAGAATGCCTGATTTCATTTTCCCCTGTTGGGCACCGTCTTTTGCAAAGTGGCAATAAAGCCTGAATCCTGCTGCCTCTGGAGCCAGCAGAACATTTCTAATCAGCTTAGGCTGGCCCACTATTACGCTTCTGGCCCTGGTCCAGGAAGGCACTTAAGCAGGTGTCTGAGTTTAGGCATGCAAATAGTCCTGCTCTCTTTGGGCAGAACTCTTCACAGCTCAGGTTAGGCAGATGCTAAATACCTTGATAAATCTGTGTTTTATTCTGCCACAGAAAGCAAAATTAAGCCTCATTTTCTCTTAGGGTGTGTTAAATAAAAGCTTTTCAAGAAAAGCACCTTTGACTTACATAGGAATTTCAACAGCTGCAAGAACTTCTGGAGCTCACACACCCTGAATGCCCATGCAGTTCTTCTTTGTTTTTAGTTTACATAGGATATGAATGATGCACACCAGCCACACACCCATCCGCCTATTTATTTATTTATTCATTTATTTATTTATTTGTATTTAAGTGTGTCTTATTTAAAAAATTCATATAACATGAATGTACAGAAATTCTGGGGGCTTTTAAATTGCATCCTCACCTTGACACAATCTTCCAAATGAAATCTGAATTGGATGGATAGGTGCATTCTTACAATACCTGCCCCACCATACAGGATGTGTGTTACAGAAATTGGCTGCTTTTACAAGTGGGGTCACTACAGACCTGATTGGCCATGTACCTGCTGGGATAAACTGTCTTAGGGTACGTTCGTGGCAGTATGAGGGTGAAGCAGTCAGTGATGACACTAGCACTAAAAAAAGTCTCTGAAACTGTTATTTCATTGTTTCCTTGCAGTGTTTAATTTAAAGATAATTAACTATGAAAGCATCTTCAGACAATTATCATACAGAAAGTCTCAGTCCCAGTTATGGTTCTTTTTTATTTTATAGGAATTTGTCTAACAGGAAGACACGGGATATGTGTGAATAACGGGTGGAATAGGTGTTTTAATTCAGACTTCTTTTGAGATAGTCAGGAACTCAGTGAGTTGATAAATGAGTGGTATTATGATGACAGGAATGCAGGAAGCCCAATGCTGCCTCCTTTGCATATCTCAGTAAGACTGATTAAACCATTGTAAAAGTGCTCCAGATTTTTCTTCTATTTTGTCCTTTGCATTTTAGCTGCAAGCTCAGACCTGGGTACTTAGCATGATGGATCCTGACATAGCAGTGTCACTGCTAAGTTTGTCTATTAACTGAGCACTATATTATTGTTTTATCTGGTATGTAAACATATATATGAAGCCACAAATATGTGTGTGGTTGTGAAGTTTAACTGATTTAATTGTTTTAATAACTAGGCTTTTTTACCGCAAAGGGGTAAGGATTTTGCCTCTGGTCTGCCAATCCACTTAAATAATTGTTTGATCTTCAGCAATTGCACATGAGTGGTCATCTGGACATCAATGCAAGTGACAAGCTTCAAGTTAAACACCATATGGCTAAGCGCCAGGCTGCATTTGGACTAACCATGCTCCTTTCCATATTATGCAGTTTTTAGCAGAAGGCTTAAACCTTCCCTTCTTATAAATAAATATGGTTCTTTCCCTTTTATAAATAAATTAGCACAAGTCAGCACTGAATTATTTTCAACTGTCAGAAAATTGCGTGTCTGTATAGACAAATTACTTTAAGATGAGAATGAATGTAGACAAGATTCAGAAGAGAATCTTTTGTCTCATCAGAAATGTGATTTGACTGAGACACCATTATTCCAATTTTTGTCAAGATCTAGCAGAAGAAATACTTTGATTAGTTTATTTTTCTGAGGATTTTGATTACTAAGCTGCTGGCAAATACAATTCACTAGAGAACTGAAGGTTAACACCTATTCACATTCTTTTCCTGTTTTTAAAGAGTAGATTACTCTTCCTGATATTGAGAATTCAAGCAGTAATTATTTTAAAAACAGTCCATATGGCTAAGAATTTATATTGCCTCATAGCATTGCTTTACTTACCCTGCTTACAAGCAGGAGGATGAAGCGTCATCTATTCCATCATCTTATGGAAGAGATCCCATAACATGCTGTGGAAATAAAAATAAAATTCAGCAGCTTGAACACTACCAAAATGTTCTCTCACCTCCATCTCCATAATCTCTTTGTCCCAATATAAACTGTATTTAGATTAAAGGCTTCCCTTTTTAATAACGGATTCTAGTAATTTGTTCACATTGATTTTGTCAATTTGAATCTCCTTTAATTAATTAAGCCTAGATTTCTTTTTTTGTATTCATACTACAATAGTACATTTTTCTAGATCACATTTTGCACATCTATTTTGCTATAAATATGTGTAATCTGGTTAGATTTTTCTCAGATGACATTTATATTTATTTCTTTAGAAAAGAATCCTCAATTTTCAAATTAATAGCATTAATTAAAAAAACTCATTACAGAAGAAAGGTGGGAAACTCATATCCAGCAATACATTTAGGTAGCATTTTAGCCTTCAAAGACTGTACAAAATTAACTAATTAATTCTCCTAAGAGTCTTTGGAGAGAAGGAGGCATTATTATGTAGTCTGAAATGCAGAGATCAGAGGGTTTCCACGACAGGTAGGTCTGGGCAATACTTGACCTGTGCAACATTTTCACGTAGGTCTAATTTAACTACCTTATTAGTTCATAGTCAAAAGGAACGAGAGATGTTCAGCACTCCTGAAGAACATCAAGCCCTAGGTGTCTTGAAGTAGGCATCCTAAAATGACATCACTCCAAATAATTGATATAGTTGGAAAATAAACTCACTAAAAGCTTTGCTAAAGATTATACAGCAAGAAAGCCACCCCTTGAACATGAAGAACTGAGGTGGCTCCTAGCCCAATGACCAGTGGGCAACAACACAGATGGAAGTGAAGTCCACCAAGTCTTCTCACAGAGTGTGCTACCCCTAGGCTGTATGCATATACATCAGTACTATATATTATAGTACATACAGTGTATACATTGAGTACATTTTTCTTTCAGCTAATACTTTCAGGCTTCAAAGCCCATTATCCTGGCACTCTCAGTAGCTCTGCCCAATGTTTTAAGGAGGTGTAGGTGTCACATCATGTGCCAGCAGTGCATACTTACCTCTGCAGTAGCTACCTTCAAAAATCCAATGTTAGTTCTTGATACAAGTCACCTTTATAAACAAGAAATGTTGCTGTCATCAGGTGGCTCATAGAGAACATGTTGTCCTCAGCAGTATCCATAAAATGGATGATAGATGAACCAACTTTGCAAATGAGTCTTGCCTCACTGGAGCCAATGGAGTTCATCCACTGGCCTCAGCACCATCAGCTGATCCTTAGTCCATGGGGACACAGAAACTGACAGCTGATTTGGAGGAATAGCTGCTATTCACAATTCTCCTTAGGGTGCACATAATCCTCAGGCTGTGGATTCTGTGGATACCATCTGAGGTGTTGTTGGTTTTCATTCAGTTTAAAAATACTGTTGATCCTGCTTGGAAGTGTGAGTCCCTTGGTGAATGTCAGCCAGCAATTCTACCTGGGGCACATACCTCAATCCTGCAAGGTGCTGAGCATCCATGCCTACAGTGTAGGCAGTATCTCATGCTCTAGCTGCTCAGCGCTTTTCAAAACAGGAAAAAATTGCTTTGGAGACCTCAATCTGCACAGACCTGCATCCTCAGTTGAAAAGAATGGACTGACGCAGAAATGGTGGCCCCTGGAAAGAAAATACTCGAGACTTTGTGTGTCTGAGCAATACCAGCATAAAAAGCTTCTCTGTAATTATTTAATTTTCTCTTCCACTTATTATGTTTTTCTTTTTCCTGTCTGCTAATACATAATTTAACACATGATGTGAATTTAAGCTCTTTCTGCCAGGATGTGCAGTTAAACTGATGTGCAGCGTCTACACAAAATATTAGGCTTTGCTGAACACATTTAGAAATGTCATTTTTTTTGAATGTATAGCTGTCTGATCCAAGAAGTTCATAAATAAATTATAATTTATGCACTCATTCTAATACACAAAACCCATCACCACTGTAGCCGTTATTGTGTGGAGAAATTGTGATCCTTCACACAGAGTCGCAAAACAGGATTGTTGGGTTTTGGTGGGTTTTTTTTCACCTTTTTTTCCCCAAGCAGGTTGTTTAGTTTAGAGAAGTGACTGAGAATAGAGTTAGTAAAGCTCTAAGACACTTTGTGGTGGGATACGAGTGTGACCGTACCTCCAAAACACGATAGAGGTCAGCACCTCTGGCCATGGTTGAACAGCACATTGCTGAGGTCTTCCCAAAATGGATGTACTCATCACTCAGTGACCAGAAGGAAATACAAGAGGGAGCTGGGACTTCAGCCATCCTTTAGATGTTTCACCCATGGCCACAAAGAAACCCGGGCTCCTGGTCTTATCTGGTGGTTAGCGTCTGAGTGTGGCACTGAGATGTCATGACTCTTGTCTCTTCATGCCCTCCCTCACTAGAGAATGATGGAAGCTGTGGGTCCTTTTCTACCCTCCCGTGGGAACAGCTTCATGCTGGAGAGAGGACAAGAGAGCACACAGGAGGAAGGATGACCTCCACCTAGTAATCGGGAAGCTCAGGTTTATAGAACCGTCACTGGATTTTTCATTATGCAACCACTAGATAAAAAATAGAAACAGTTGTGGGAGCAGAAAATAAACCTCAGGTGTCTTTGGGTGGCAATTAAGACCCTTCAGTTTTAAACTCCTTATTTCTGACAGGTTGGACGCAGCTCTGGCATTTCCCAGTCCAAGATGTCCATGGTAGACAGTTGTACTGAAGGGCAGGAGTGAGAAAGCAGTGGCTGCTCCTGCATTTATGAAGGACCCTGTCCTATCTATGTGTGCCACGTGCTCTCAGGAAATGCAGACTTCTTCAGAGTTCTTGACCGAGTTGCAAGAACACCCAATTCTTAATGTTAGGAGATGAAACATTCCAAGTCTGAGGCATGCTTGTGTGTACAAAAAGGTAGCATCCTACCATGCACCGCCAATCTGAAGAGCACAAATTGTGATATCTGTGGATTGTCATGATCTCTCTGTAGCTATGCAGGAATTTGCAGAATCCGCGTTTTGGATTTAGAAGCCTGAATTTTTCTTAAATATCATTTTAGACACCTAGCTCCTTTATTGGATTTGTCCCTTATCCATTTTAAGACCTGACTTTCTCTTCATTAAGATGTGGATAATCTTATATACTTACCTCAGAGTTGTGATGTGAGGTTATGTTCCATTCTGCATGGACATGTGTGACAGTGCTCTGATGTTATAGAAGTTGCAAAAATCCATACTGATGAGATTAGGAAACAGAGCCATTTACCTTCTAAAGCTGTATTAGCATTCTGTGCTATTCAGGTGCTTTTTATAATCCTTAGAGAATTTCGTAGGTAAAGAAAAAATAACGATGCCTGTATTTTATACTACTGATTGGCGTAGAAGTCTACAAGTTTAAGAGAACTTAACTTAAGCTAACATATGCTTTACCTGAAGCTGGCTAAGGTACCTTTTAAAGTTTCAGGTTTTTACATTAGATTTAAATATTTTCACTAGTCATTAAGTGAGTACATAGCTATGACTTTTCATCTTGGTATTATTTTTGGTCCTTTCTGAAGTTGTTGAAAACACAAATGTCCTTTTGGCCTAAGATTTTTGATATGCACATATTCAAATTCATCCTCTGGTTTCCACTAGACTAGCTCCTTAGGGGACTTCATTGGCAGGGCATCCTGAAGTGTCCAGTGTAGAGACCATGGCCAGGTCAAAGATGAAAACAAAAATTACCTACATTTATATATAAAAGTGTTGCAAAAATTAATTTTTTTTTGTTTACTAGTATTTTTGTACTGCAGATCCTGCTGTTGCCTGAATGGAGCTGTAAGAAATGTTTGCACGCTCCTGACAAATCTTTTAAATTAAAATGAATGCATGAATCAAGCTTTACAATTTTTCAAAGACATTGTTTGGATGTGAAATTCACTTCTGTAACCCATTTTATTAGCCTTTACTAAATACCAAATACCACATTTAACTGTTTTGATATATTTGTTTCTTACGTCATTCATCTGAAAAGAAAGAGCAACTGATGCCACTCAGCAGTCACGTTTATAGTCACTTGAATATACAGTCTTTGTCTCCAGGTACTGGCATTTATTCAATTTATTATGTAGATGTAATACAGAAGACTGTTTCTAACCTAATGTATTTTCTAAGTGTTTAGCTATTTTTTGATGCTGTCAAGACTACATTCAATATTTTGTGTTGTAGATAGGAAAGAAGCCGATGCTCCTTGTGGTTTAAAAACCAAAATGTTTCATATTTGTCATCAAAACACTTGTTCTCAAGGCAAATAGCTTCTTGCTGGGGAGACGATGTTATACCTCTAAACATCATTATGGTCTAAGTAAAATAGCAATAAGGACTTCTTAAGAAAAGTAATAGTAACTTATTTATGTTGATCTGCATTGGGAATTCAGGTTAATCCCTTTTGAAGTGCATTCACATTTTTACAGTGAAACACTGAGAGGAGAAATACCTTACTTGGAGAATCAGAATGCATTAGATTAACAACGTAAAGAATTTCACCTTCGAGTGGCAGGAGGCCAGAAAAACAGGATTAATTATGATAGAGGTACTTTTAAGTACTCTGCAAAATTGCTATTACCAGTTTGCATAGTTTGCCAGTGCTGTTCGCGATTTCTCTGCTCTGCTGGCATCCTGATCTCTTCTGCACAAAAGATGTGAACAGCACTGTAAAAAGTAAAAAATAGCAATAATAAGAATAATTACTGAATCCTGGCAGAAAATTCAAGGCATTTAGAGGAACAAACAGGTTACAAACAGGAACAAAGGTTACAAAATTGTATTTAGTACATTTTTATATAGTTATATGGATATTGTTTCCTAGACTAAAGCAAAAATTAAGAATAATTATTCTGGAAAGGGAGTATTGTATCAGATGGAGCTCAGTCTGCCCCTGAACTGCTGCTCTATTATTTCTGTAGTCTTTTATTGTCATATACATATTAGAGGAAAGTCTGAGCTAGCCATCAGGAAGATTTCTATTTCAGATGACTCTGAACTTTCTTGTGAAAAATCTGCCATCCTAATCAGTTTCCATCTGCTCACTCCCCACCACCTACTGATTTCCAGTCCTAATCCATTTCCTTAGTACCCTGTCCCTCATTTCCTTAATGCAGCCTCATTACTCAGTCAGTCATAATGTCACCGTCATTCTTGGTCCAGTTTCAATCATCCTATCCTCTGACTTCATATGTGGTTTTTTTTCTTTTATTCTTTCTCTTCTTTTTTTTTTGTCTGCTCTCAGCAATTTCTTCCACCAAGCAGATTTATCTCTCGTCACTTCACATAGCGCAGTCCTTCTGATAATCTTTCAAACTTCTGCAGGGCCAGAAGGGGAGGAATTCACACCGAAGGACTGTTGTTTCCTCTTTGCAATTTCTAGCACTCCTCTGGTCCAATGCGACCTGGAGGAGCGACGCTTGAAGCATCACTTTCAGCCCATGTGGAACCAGTCATGTCCAGCACAAAGAGTCTTCAGAGAAATTGGCTGTAAAGCTTAGACATGTCTCATTCAGACATGGTTGAAACCCGAAATCAGATATTTCAATTTCTTATTCCACAGCCAGGCATGAGCAGATTTGTCATATGAGGAATGATTTCCTGGCACAAAGCCTTTCAAACAATTACAATAAGCACTTGTTTAATTTACCATGTGCAAGCTATGTATTTTTCCCTAGTCATCTTCCCAGAAATAGTGAAATGGTTTTTTGCTAAAAGATTCTCCAAAATTTAGCAAGAGGCAGCACTCCAGCCAAGAAGACTGTAGGCCAAATCATTGTAATTTAACAAAGTGATACTCAGTGGAAAGAGGACGCCTAGATTTTCTAATGCAGTGAATGTAAAAAAAGTGGCACTAGACAGGACGTAACAATGGCTCACTGTGGTGTGTGGGTCACACATTTAAGCAGCTAAGGTGTGCAAAGGCCAGGAGCAACAATTTTGCTGGAATTAGATCCTAAACCAGTGCAAATCAATGGTAGTAGACCCATGTTAATTTATGTCTGAGTAACTGATTTTTCCACTTTAAATCTCCCAAAGCAGCATCTTAGGAAGGAAACATCTTTATTATTTTGAAAAGTCATATAAAAGCCAGCTACACTAATAAAGGAAAATTTGATTATACAGGAAAAGAGACTTTTTTATATGGGAAAAAGAATTTGATTATACAACAAAAGAGAAAAAACAGGCCATTATAAGTTGACCTTTGGATATCTTCAGCTTCTGTTACTTTTAGAATATACTGAAAAATGTGATGGCCAAGCGAGTCCTGAAAGTTTGATAACTCTGTTATAAAGGATGAGCTGAACAACACAGAAGTTGTTCTGATTTGCCTTGAGTGACAGACTGCTGATGCTGGGATATGCTGGTGCACAGTGCCCTGAAAATCTAGATATTGCAAATGAAGTGCTTTTCTATTCTAAGTGAGCCAAGCACCCTCACACCAGAGCCCCACAGAAATCAGTGGAGCATCTCTGCTGGAATTGACTCTTCATGAGGTGAATTTAGTAGCAGAGGGATGTCTCTGAATTCACCAAGACAGCCGCCTGTGTAAGTGGAGGCCAGTACTGCAGAAAAATAGAGATAGATAGGTAGGCAGATACATAGCTACAGAGAGATAAATGGACTGACAGAAGAGATGAATTCTAGAAATCTCCAGTAATGTTTCAGAGCAGGAAAAAAAATCGATATATTGAAAAACAGTATAAAAGAGGGAAGGAGAAGAGAAAGATTAAAAAGAGAGGTGAATTATGAAAGACTTAATTGGGAGTAGTCACATTAGTGAGAGTCCATATAAATAGTTATAGCATAGGCATTTATGCATTAATTTTACATCTTCAGAAATCAATGTAGTTCTATTATGCAAATCTGACTAAAGCTACTTAAAACACGTCACTTTGTCTGACCAGTGGCTCTTGTTCTCGTTTTATTATACTGTCAATTGTAACAAAAATGTCCCACCAGCAATTGTTCTCTTCCAGGCAATTTAGTTGGTTCTAAATAATATACTGATTTCTTTGAGCCATCAGCATGGTTTCAAAGAAGAGACTGTCATTCTTTACTTTTATTTTTTCTTATTCATATTACACATCTTCTGATTGAAGTATTCAATAATATTTATAACCTATGCATCACTATGATAAATTTCAGCAATATGCTGTTGAGTGGTATCATTATTTTCTTAATAGAGGCAATCAAATGTTTGAATATATGCATAAAGACATGGTAGAATACAATAGTAGAAGTATAAATCAGGTAATTGGTTATTGTCGTGGTTTAG
>NW_010207685.1:0-4229 GCF_000695765.1 Mesitornis unicolor
CAGCCTGTCCAAATCTCTTTGGAGGGCCTTCCCTGCCTTATAGCAGATCAACACTTGCCCCCAGCTTGGTGTCATCTGCGAACCTGCTGAGGGTACATTCAATCCCCTCATCAAGGTCATTTATGAAGAGATTGAACAGGACTGGACCCAGCACTGAGCCCTGGGAAACACCACTTGTGACTGGCCTCCAGCTAGACTTTGCTCCATTTACCACAACCCTCTGCACCCGACCATCCAGCTAGTTCTCCACCCAAGAGAGGGTGAACTTGTCCAGGTCAGTAGCAGCCAGGTTCCTGAGCCAGAAGCTGGGGGAAACTGTGTCGAATGCTTTGCTGAAGTCCAGATAAACTACATCCACAGTCCTTCCCTCGTCCAGAAGGCAGGTCACCTTGTCATAGAAGGAGATCAGGTTGGATTGGCAGGACCTGCCCTTCCTGAACCCATGTTGACTGGGCCTGATCACCCGGTTATCTTGTATGTGCTGTGAGATAGCACTCAAGATGACCTGTTCCATGACTTTCCCCGGCACCGAGGTCAGACTGACAGGCCTGTAGATACCCAGATATTCCCTCTGTCCTTTTTTGTAAATGGGCACAACATCTCCCATCCTCCAGTTTTGTTGCACCAAAACCCAATTCTGCATTACACAAGCTGTGAGCAGCAGCTCTGACCAGCTCTCACTAGCACGTGGAATGACAGGACACAAGAAAAGTGGAGCTTTCATTTATTGGGCTGAAAATACAAAGAGATTCACTTTGACTTCTGGCTCTGTGCTTGTGCCTTCAACACTTTCACAACAATCTTCTGCTCCTCAATAAGAAAAGCTCGTTTGATTCTGGAAAGGAAAAACAACAACATTAGGACACGTATCCATTTAAGTGAAAACACAAATACAGGCCAAAGTTACAATTAGTTTAGCTGTCTCCAATATTCACTGCATATGTGGTGTTAGTTCCACAATTACATAAAAAGGGAAACCATCCATGTTCTTGCTAGCATCAAAAGACAGGGACAGTGGCCCTGTATCAATGTAGAGGTTAGGGAATGATGGCCTAGCATGCCTGCAAATTTAGGGTGAGTGGCTTGTAGGCAAGCAAGGTAATACCTGATGGCTGAACACTGGAAAAATGACCACCTTCACCAGCTTCAAAGGCAAAAAGCAAAACTCCTCACTGGCAAACTAATTTAGCTGTTCTTAAAAGTCAGAATTGGTGTGGCCAGCTGTGCTTAGTTCTCTTCCTTAAAGCTACAAACATTATGTTGAGTCCAGTGATCAAAACAACAGTTCCCCACTCAGGATTAAAACTTGTTTGTGCGTAAACAGGGAAAACCCTGGCAGGTCAAGTCATGCCTAAATACGATTATTTCCAGAAGACATGCAGGGCCACCATGCAGCTGGACCTATGGGGTAGTACTCACACATCAACAGCCTATTTGATAGTTTTGAGTTAAAAAGCACAAATATACCATTTACACTCTTCCACCTTAAAACATCAGAATGCCATTCCATGAAAACATCAGAATGCCATTCCATGAAAACATCAGAATGCCATTCCATGAAAACATCAGAATGCCATTCCATGTGCATTTGGTATACATGGCTACTTTTACAGTACAGAAAACCTACCAAAGATGCCTAAATTGATGCAGGAGAAACCCCGCCAGTTACAGGGAAGGAGATGACTGTGGTTTTTGGTTTGGGGAGAGTAAGGCATACTCATATATAAGGAAAACACTCAGGAAAAAATTGGCTTTTAACACATAAAAGTTACACTACAGATCCGCTGCCGTAACAACCCATCTTCAGTGGCACCTAATGTGATTTAACGTAGAACTCACACAAGCCAAAATAAAGATTTGCAGTACAGATGAAAAAACCTGGCATTAGACTGCTGACTCTGGAGATCTGCTTTGATTGCCATTCACAGGGATGACGCATTCTTTGTAATACATTTCTTTCTCAAACTTGCCAAGGAAGTGTAGGACATACAGTTGTTACCCAATAAAACTGAATTCAGTGAGCCCCAGAAAAGGCCTTCTTAAAGCTTAACCACATAAAGATGCTTAATAGGCAAGCAATTAATATATTTGGGTTCCAAAACACCACAAAGAATACAAAAGCTCAACTGATCTTACACTGGTATCTTTGCATAAGACAAAAAAATAAGACAACAGAAGAGAAAAATCTTTACTATGGGAGCTGAATATAAAATAAAAAAACAGTAGAGCTTTTGTTTAGCACCAAAACAACAGTGCAGTAAGAAATCATGAGGAACATAAATTCTCTACAAAGGAGCTCCACATGCAGTAACTAGCTCAAGTCCAAGGGGCAAAAACCACACATGTCGTTGCTTATCTGCCCCATGCTTTCCCCCTCCATTTTACATCAATGTCAGGCAAGAGTTTTCAAAGTTTTGTTCCACATCACGAAAAGCGAGATGCAAAAAATCTCATACAAAGTAACCTCAAGAATAAAGTTACTTTTCTGTAAGCTTACCTGTCGCGGACACACTTAGCACACATGGAACCACCATAGGCTCTGCTAACGTGCTTCTTCGTTTTTGACAGCCTCATAAGAACTTTAGGACGCACAGCACGAACCTACAGAAAGCAAAAATGAGAATCGTATCTTAAGACAGTAATTTTGGATAGAAGCAGTATTAAGAAACTTCACTTTTGAGAAATTAAAAAAGTAGCACGTCCTGAAATTGACCATTTAAGATGAAAAAAATGGCTGAAGTTGTTATGTATGTCATCCTCAGCATTCCTAACGTGGTTTTTAAATTCTACTACAGGGGTTCACCAAGAGATTCATCGTCAAAAAACTGTTTATAAAACAGATTTTTCTCCCAGGCACAGGAACTGCTCAAAGACAGACATTACTCAAGCACTGCTATCTCCGTTAAGAGCAATGGCGTTACACCAAGAATCTGGGAGAAAAGTATCATGTTAAAAATATTCATTCCTTTTTTTTCCTAAAGCTGAAAGTCAAACTTGGCTTACATGTTGGTTTTTTTTTAAGGCCTACCTAGTAGGTCCTTTTAAACCTGCTACAGAATCACCTCCATCTAGTTCTAAAGCTCTCAGTCAGTTACAATTTACAGAACAAGAAAGTTCAGATAAAACAGCAATGAGCATTAAAGAAAGCGCTCACTCTTTAAACTTCCAAAGCTTCTTTTACCAGTTAAACTTGATAACGTACATATAAGTATATTTTAAAGGAAGTTATTCCAACAAGAACATATCAAGAAACAGGCATAGTACTTGAAAAGGTTCTTTGTACTGATAAAAATACTGCTGTAATAAACACGTTATGCCAGCAAGCCTAACACTTACCCCACGAAGTCTCCCTGGGCATATACCACATGCTGATTTCGGTGCCTTCCCTACTTTCTTGGTGTAAAGGTAAACAATCCTGTTCCCGGGTGTTCGGGACCTAAGTAGAGCAAAAGAATACTTTGTTAATGTAACAGCCAAACTTTAAAACTTGGCTTTCTTAAAAATTAAATCATCTTAGAAACTACACCATACTTACAGTCTGGTCTTGTTGGAAGCTGTGTTGTAGGACAACCTACGGCGGTAGGTCAGGCGCTGAACCATTTTTTACACCTGAAATAGTCAAAAAGAAAGCAGCACTAGTTTAAGGGCTCAATGCCCATGGAAGACCTCACATCACAGCATCACCTACACTGAAGCACCAGGCCAGAACTAGATCAGCAGCTGCTGAGTCTGTATTAGTATTAACGAAATTAAAGCATTTCCTCATCAATGACAGTCAACACAACTACAGCAAAAAGCAACAAAACTTTATGTAGAATGTGATTTGCAATGAAGACTCATCCCAACTAACTTAAATGCAGTTCAACATCCTGGTCTTGCCCGTATGATGTCACGCTCCTCAAGAAAACTGCTTAAAGTTTTCTATTTAAAACAATACAAAACTTTAGCAGCTGTGTATTTTCTCGTCAATGTAAGGTTCATCGGCAAGGCTGAAAACTGAGCTGAAGCAAACGCTACCTCATCTGGCGGCAAACGGCATTAATCACACTCCAGGCCCAGACCGCGCAAGGCGATGATGACAGCGAAGGCCGCAGTACCCGGCTTCTGTGGCGGCGCAAGGCAGTAAGGCCCCAAGGAGGCGCCGGCAGCCCTCAGAGCCCCTCAAGAGCACCCTCCCGCCGCCGGGGCTGGCACTCCTCAGGCGCTGGGCCAGGGGAGGCAGGGCACAG
>NW_010207686.1:0-3786 GCF_000695765.1 Mesitornis unicolor
GCACCTCTCCCGTTTCCCAAGACTTGGCAATAAAATAACAATATCCATTATGGTGTGAAATCCTCTAGCTGCTTGGAGCCTGATAAAATTGTGGAGATAGGTCTGCACAAGATGACAAGAAACTTCAGTTCACATGTGGGTATCTTAAAAACAAAACAAAGTATTAATGGACCTAAGAAAGGCAACAAATTCTTCACTCAGCTCTGCTGTAAGCCAAGTCTCTCAAGTCTCTTAAGGATCTCCGAACAGATGATTGAACAAATTTAACAATTTATTACCATAAATGAACATCCTTCCTTTACAGACGTAGAGACAGATTTAAGGAATTACAAACATTATAAGTATTCTTCTCATGCTTGGGCAATTAATTGGTAATAACACACTTTGATTTCTCTGGCATCCAAAGGCCTTAATTCCCCCCGGCCTGACACAGCTTGGTGGGCATCGCTGTTCAAATCAAGGCAAGCAGAGAAGGTGCGTGGAGATGCCCCCCCAGGGAGTCTCTGAAAGGCTGAATGCATAGAAAAAGGAGAAAACATGTGCAACATTAATCCTAATAAAGCTGCCTTGGCTATGGGTTGAAACATAAAAACAGGGCATGAAATCATCAACAAAGATGCTAGGAAACCACTGATACACAGTTTGTCCATGTAACTACATCATTTAATTTGTTTTCAAGATACTCAAAAAACCTTGAGCAGCCCCAGATAAACTAATTTAATCGAGTCCAAATGTTTCCATTTAATCAAAATAATGTGAAACAAAACAAATTCCAAGCACTTAAATCCTCCTAATCCTTAAAAAATAGCCCACGCTTAGAAGCCCCTAGGATGGATGGAAACTCCCTTCCTGTAACCAGGGGTGAAGAACATGGAGATGGGTTTTGAAATGTTCCTCATCTGACCCTCCAAATTCCTCTTCTTTTACACTGCAGGGAATGTGTGAGTTTCTGTCTTGCTTTCCCTCACCAATCTTTGCCTTTTCTACTGACACGCTATCAGTTATTTAGTCACATCAACAGGCTCTTCTAGGAGAACCTTCCACTGCCCGTTAGTATTTCTGCTGGATGCATCACGAATCAGCAGATTAATTCTGCCTCCGAGTACTACACAGTTCTCCAGCATTGCTACATGCCTCACAGCTGCTCGGGCATCTTTCATCCATGCTGTCACTAAGCACACAGAAAGTACAGAGATCAGCACGCATTTCTACCAGACACAGTTTTTGACAGGAAAGAAGAGACGGCATTCACTGAGGGAAAGCCCTGCTGTATATACAACATTCTTGTAGTGTAAACACCATATGCTTTAGGTTAAATTTGAAACCCAGAGGTCCTACATATATAGATCTGCACAACCACTCCAAACTTATTTCTACTTTCTAATTGCAGAAACTCTAACAGCAACTCACAAAAGGCACAGAGGTATGAGCTACAGGAATGATGCTATCCTTCAGTTTAGACTCTTCCCTATTCCCCTACTTTCTTTTTTTTGCCACGTGTTTTTCTTGCTGTCACTCAATTTTCTATTTCATCCTAAACAGCTTCCTCTTCAGATTCCTGGTTGTAATTCAGAGGTGTTATAAACAAAATTACAAGTTAAGAAACCAAATTATTATTTATTTTTTTAAAGTAAGGTTAAGAGAATCTTGATATTACAAACTTGTGCTTTGGGAAGCAGAGGAAGAAAATAAAAGCAGCTTTAAGTGGTCTTCATTTAAAACTATAACACCTCTACCTTCAGCTTTGAATACATCATAATGTTTGTATTTTGACAAGTTTTAAGGGAAATATTCTACTGCAACAACCAAACACAATTTTTAAAAGTAAATCTGATGGTGAGAGCTCCAGCAGCAGACGAAAAATGTTCTTTTCTCCTCACCACTGAAAACAGGACAGTGATGCCCTGCTCCTGTGAAAAGCCCAGTTACCACCCACAAACCCTTTGTTATGCACCACTGCTACTCACTGACCCAAACAGTGAGGACAGCACCAGATTTTGTTCCAGGCACAAGTAATCCTGTAGAAATTGCCACTCTCTGCTACTGCTGAGAGATGAGTCAGTGTATGTGACAAATGGCAGCACTGCATGGGGGACAAGCCTCCTCGTCACAGCACTTCTTAATTAAATCTCCAGTATTCAACAAGAAGGGAAAAACATTTTGAGGCTCTCCTCTGTTTTCTGTTGCTGAATGCAGTCTTACACTTAAGCCACTGTTTATGCACTCAGGTAGATTAATACCCAGTAATACACATAATAACATGCAATTATAATTTGAAAGATGTTTGTAAAAGTAAAAGTGTTCCTGGAAAATCAGCACAGGAAAGGCGGGTAGAACAACAGTGCATACTTTCTCAGTTGAGTACACCAAAAGGATACAAAATAAAAAATACAACAAAATAATTGTCATATAGAAATCTTCCTAGCAAATAGTTTCTTTTGGTTTATTACTGGTTTAAGTAATTTAAAATTAGCTTATACAAATACAGATTCCCCTGAAATGGCACAAATTTAAATGTGAAATAGTTTTACAATGAATAATTGTAAATTAGTAGGAATGACAAACAACAGAACAGTGTAGGTAAGGGGATACTACTTCAAAGAACACCTTCAAAGTACATCTCTTTATTACTGAAGGCTGTTTTTATCAGATTTGATGAAGACGATTTGTGAATAAGAACATCAAAATCTAGTTTGTTTATCTACTCCCAGGATTTTGTTTCTCCATATTCTGTGCCTATGTTGTTATAACTATCATCAACATCATATATTCAAAGCTGTTATACATGCTTTCTTGCATATGAACTCCCAAGTCCTAATCTGGTGAAGAAACGCAGTAGTAACTTCAGTGGATGCACTAACACATGAGTTCTGTGAGGAAGAAATAAAACAGTGAAAAATATTCACAAGTGGAAAAAAAATCTACTTTATGCCATTCAAGGCAGTGTGTCCCATTATGCCAGACTTCTGACCAGAAAGGGATACAGAGGAGCTATATCGAATGTGGTTCCTCATACGGTCACCTTCACACTGCTTATGAGTAGACATGGAAATACTACAACAAGGACCTTATGAAACAAATTTTTACTCTGAATGCAGCAATACATGAATAGAAATCATCCTAAAAGGCTGAACATGATACTGAAGGCACTTCAGGTGTTTCCCCTAGAAATAAGTAAGATTTGCAACACTGCAGGAAAAAATTTCAAACAGGAACCTATTTCATACCTAATAGTAAGATTAAAAAAAATATGCAGCTACTAAACTTGGTTCTCAGCTATTGTGAATTAACATTATCACTGACTTCACTAGAACTTGTCTTATATTTTTAAGTTATTATTACTAAGGGAGCTGTAACAAAGTAATGCAGCCTCACTTGGGAATGCGATCATAAGTACAACCGCTTATGCAGACAAGGAAACCAAATTATTTCCAAATAAACAAGCTTTATAGTGTTATTCCTGTCTGAATCATGTACATTTTCTTTTTCTTTTTTAAAAAAGAAGTCTCAAAGAAAATCCTGAAACAAGTTTAACACTGCCTAATCACAAATATTCTTCTCTGCATATAAATATTATTTTCTGTAGGTAAAATTATTTTCTTACATTTGCACTGTTAAGATTATAAAAAACACCCCCACAGCACTAGAGATAAATGCAGAATGATGACATCTCTCAGGAATTACATATAATCACTTGTTATTAACATCTCACCAACCCACAAAACAATATTAATGCTAAGCTACATTGCAGGGGTCATTTTCACAGAATCACAGAATCTTAGGAGT
>NW_010207687.1:0-16053 GCF_000695765.1 Mesitornis unicolor
TCTGTGATTCTGTGATTCTGTGATTAGAAGTAACTATTCAGCCTTTAAGAAAATGTCAATTGCCTTAAGATTTTCCATTGTAATTTAATGTGACATACACAGGTTAAAATATGGGATCTAAAAAATCATTAAAAGGATATCTGATGTCACTGTGACTATAGCCACAGTCCAGTCTCATTTTAGTGACATCTATTATCTATAGGAAAGAAAGCATATTATCCATAAGTGATTCAGCATTGATTCTTGTCTCATTTTCTGACTGGTATCAGAGCTCCAAACAACTGACTAAATAAAACCACCAGAGACAAGACTGGGCTGGCATTGAAGGAAGATCATAGTTAATTGACCACTACCCTTGTAGAGACATCAAGATGGGTCACAAATGACTACTGGGTCACTCTCATTAGGAGCAGAGTGGACATGTGTTCAACCCATGCATCCCCATAACTGAGAGAGTATTATAATCACTTAGAAATATTTCTTTCAGTAGCTCTAAGTGTGTTTCGGAAACAATTTTGTGAAAGTGTCTGTGTCATGCATGTATGCCCTCCAGGTACTGTGGGTAACATCTGGGCTTGTGTGAGTAATGCATTTCACGTTGTTTTCTATTTTCCAAAGCAATCCAATGCCTACCCCAGGTAAAGCACTAATTATTAGTTAGGAGAGGCTTAGAAAGGCACAGCTGTGCCTGATGTGACTCCCATATTTCTGCTGTAGCAGTGTATACAGATCTAAGTTAGCCTTTCTGCTTTAATGAAATGTCAAGCAGGACCTGAATTAACTTCTGCTGAAGCAAGGGCTGACATGCAATCGCTCCACTTGACTTCTGGAGACCTTCCTCAGCAGATTGTTCTGCTTTGTCATGAAGCTCTTGCGGTTCTTGTTTCCCAAGATACATGCTCTGTGGGAACAGACACTGAGTCAGACTGGCCCTGCGTTAAGTGCTGTGCCTAACCAACAGTTTAAGAAGTCGGAATGTTTAGATGCTAATGGGCATCTGAGTTTTCTGAGCTCCCAGTTTGTTAAACTCTACTCTTGGGCTGTTGTGGTAGGTGGTGTGTCAAAGTGCTGGGACACGCGATGAAGTGTGCGTGCGTTACCTGCCAGTTGCTCCTGAGGAAGGTGTCGGGGAAAAGGAGTGAGGGAGGCATTTCCTAGTGGGCTCCTTTTTTTGTAGTGCTTCTTTAGGAGGATATATCTGAGATGGAGCTTGGCATGATCAGGAGAACATGCTCTGACATCTAGAGCCTGACAGAGACAGTGACTCCCTTGCTGTACCCTGGGATATGACTGCTGTGAAATGGAGGTCAGTGTCTCCATGAGCATAAAATATGGCAGATCTGTTTGGAATGGCACTCATGTCCCAAGACATGCAAGCCAACTTTTTTAAAGTTTAAATAGGCACCTCCAGAGCAGTCCAGGGTAGATTACTGGGCTTGTAGTCTAACAGATTTTGGAAACAAAGTTCTGACCGCTCAGTGTGCAGCAAGCAGAGCAATCTACCTGAATCCATTCTATGCCTACCTGCTATTCAGTGGTTGTTGCATGCTGAAGCCTCCCTGAGGCCACAGGTCTAAGGGAACATCAAAAAACATTAACATCCAGTCAGTTTCTACAATTTTCTTAACTTTGTCTTAACTCCTGTGAGGAGCAAGGAGTTGGACTTAATGATCCTTATGGGTCCCTTCCAGCTTCACATATTCTATGAATCTCTGTTCTTCTGTCACTTTTCTAGCATTTGGGTGTTTTTGACAGCATAATTTTCTAAATTTCTAGGCAGCCATTTATTCTTTCCTTTTCTGACAAGCATGCTGTTAATAGTTGGGTTGAGAATGTGAGTTATATCTTTAAAATAACTATTAAATGTAGAGCTTAATATGGTGAAAAACCTGAAGCTATAACACTTGACTTTAACCTTAATCTTGTGACCAGCATGAGAAGACTAAGTGAAGCAATTTACAAATTAATATTTTTTTAATATATTAAGCCAGGAATTGTGCACATTCTGGGCACTTTTCTGAGTCACTATTAAGCGCCTTAGTATGTTGTCATGAAAAGTGTAAGAAATGTCCTTGTTGCTATGTTTCGGAATACTTTTATTTAGAAGTATGGTTTCCAAGACAAAACCCTTGCAGCTTGGTGGCAGTCTGGACATCCAACTTACCCAAAGGTGGATGCAGATGTACATCTGTTGCTTGCTCTACCTGAACAGCAAACATAGTGAAGTAATTCAAGATACTTAGATTTGTGCAAATGCTGCAGCTGATTTTCTGTAAAATTCTCTTAGGTTTTTTAGAGAGTTTGCTTACATTGTGTGGAGACCACTTTAATTGTGGCAGGGGTACTTATGAAAACATTTAAGTAAATGTTGAAATATATATACAGAAATGAATTTTGAAATGGAAATTAGAAGTATGAGGAGTCAAGCCTAAAAATTGGGTTGTTAGGGCATTGCAGCACTTCCCAACGTGTCATGATTTACCCCTTCAGTATACATATATGATGTACAGATAAGGAATGGAAGAATACAGCAAGCATATCATCCTTCCAAGTTCACAGAGGGTATTTTTGGCAAAGTGCACCATGCAAGGAGGTACTTTCACCTCTGTATTTTCATACCTGTCTGGGAAATTTTTCAGAGTTGCATGATATGACCTGTATGTCCAGGTTTAACAGTCATCAAGACTTTCAAAGAGAAAATGATGCAAAAGTCTACCTAATAAATCGTTAAAATAATGGCTTAAAATTACTTGCCCAATCACTTTTTTTTTTTGCCAAGCCCAGTTAGTTCAGCCTTATTGACACACATAAGAAGAAGGAAAGGTTAGCAAATATTCAGAAATATGGATATTTAGAGTCCTGTTCACTGTCCTTCCTGACAAATGACAACCGGCTTTTAGAAACAGGGTAAAATGTCCTTAAGTTTGGAAAGACTGAAATTTATCCCATTATATAAAGTAGGTAATGAACCGCCTACGGATTTATTTATATGTACAGTGTATATTATTTTAAAGAATGATTAGGAGGGCTGAATCACACTTTAGCAGCCATTTTTTGTGGGGAGTAGTAGAATTTTAATTAGCTTCATATTCATTACTCACCAGATACATAGTCGCTAATTGCACCTTCAGTGTATTTTGCTGTCACTGGAGCTCACTTTTATTAACTATAATCATTGAAGGTTTTATGAAGCCTATCTATGGTATATGAATACCACAGTGCAAATGAATCACTCAGCCTTACAAAACTGTCATGAGAATTTGCCAGTAGGTAAGTAGATTTAGTACTTGCACTGGCATGACAATTATGAGAGGTTGTAGAAAAAGTGATTTATATGACCACCAAGGAAAAGCCTGGGAACTGAATAGGGAAATTTTACAAGCTTAAAGTAGTTTCTAATTTGTTTAGAAAACCAGTTGTGCACTTTTTTAAAAATCTCTTTTCTGTTTTTTGATCATTAACAATACTCCATTTTATCAGCGCAGAATAAAAATGCCCATGACAATTGTGCTCTGTCCATGCAGTTACACTGAAGCTGTACATGCAACAGTAAAATGCATAATTTTATTTATGTTTTTTATTAAAATCTTATGTGAAGGTCCTCATCACCCGTTTTCAGACTATCAACTTCAGCAAGCAGCATTGAAGCCCACAGACTTCTGATCACTTTGGGGTGCAAATTTACCACCATGAGAATTGATCCCTTCTACCGATGGGTTTCTGTTTCTGCTTTATCTGTAAGTTTCTGTGTGGCCTCTTCCCCTGTATTCTTACCTTCTCTGTTTGGATCGTAAACCAAAAATGATAAAGTCATATAATTGAAAATACTGTTGCTGCTTTTTAGCAGAAGCAGAGATTTTTACATGTGATTCTGAGAAGTTTTGGGTTGTATCTGGGCAAAAGTCAGAGCAGTCCCCACTTGGGGCGGTGCATCTCACTGATGAGCTGCAAACTCTTCCATCTCTGCGAGTGGGAATATTTCACCCTTACAGAAATACCTGGTTATTGAGGCGTCTCTGAATGCACTTCAGGGTTGTTGAGTTATTAGATGTGGCAGACGAAACAAAGATCTTTCTCTGGTTTGCATATATTTGTTCGTTAAAGTAACAGCGTCAATGAGAATAGTAAATAGATCTACCCATGACAAACAGTAGTATTGTATCCATAGAGTTCCGTTCAAGTGTCTGTTCTTCATAAACTTTTTCATATTTTAGTAATGTAGATAGTTCATGCACAAACATAAAATGATAAGTGAAAAATGAGTTTTCCGGAGCCTGTGCTGGAACTGCTGACCTTGCCTTTATTCAGTCAAATTCCCAATAATATGGATGTAAGATTTGCCTAGAGCGGGCCTGAACTGTGATTAAGGATGGCAGGTGTCAGTAATTTTTGCCTGCAAAGTAATGTCACTGGATGTTTCTGTCATACAGAAATTATAATAAGGAAGTAATTATCATTTGCAGTATTAATCTTATTGAGGCAGGAATTCTTTCAGAGATCATGATTTTTCTTTAATTTCTCAATTGCCCATTAAAGAATTGTGAACTGGTACTGCATGTCGTTCTGCTCAGAAAATGTCAATCAAATAGAAAGATTACAATGAGCAAGTTCTGCTTATATGCCTATAAAAGAGAGAAGCAGATGGAAGAGTGATTTGGTTCTGAATTTTTTTTCTCCACTGGTATGCCAACTGCAAAAATGAAGTAGAAAGTAATATCAGACAACAAGCTGTTCTCCAGTGCTGCTAACCAAGTTGTATTGAAATTAGTTAAAAAATTTCCAAAGGGAATTGGTTTGGTTCTGAAGTTACTAAATTGAGTTTCAGGAGCTTGTAATAAATACATACCTGATTAAGAAAAGTATGTGACTGCTTTACTCTTGGCTAAAAACTCCTTCAGGTTTTTAAAACTTTGTTAACTCTTGATTGAGAATGACATCTGGAAGTGTTGGTGGACAATCAGCTGAATATGAGCCAACAGCGTGCCGGGGTGGCCAGAAAGGCCAATGGCATCCTGGCCTGCATCAGGGATAGTGTGGTCTTCACTTTGGCATTAACCCACCAATAAGGATGGCGAATCCATTAGTTTTCTTCTCTTTGACTTCTCCTGGAAGACCCTGTCATTATCTTTTCTCTTTTAGCACTGCTGTCTTAGAAACCTGTCCCTGTTGAAGTTAGTGGCACAGTTGCCAATGAGCAAGGTTGGGATGGTGCAAGTATGTCAGGACATTTGAATGACAAAGTTGCTATGATGGGACCACAGTTGTTACTAATAGTCTTTGGTAGACTCAGATTTGGATGCTACCATCAGGGCTTCCATTTGCTCCAGATTGCTTTGCTGATCACTCTTGCTCTCACCTCTCTGTTAATTCGGCTGCTGATTTTTTTTGCATAAATGTGCCATCAAGATAAATTTCTGGAAAAAATATACCCTATCTCATAGTAAGTAAATGACAGTCAATCATCCTTGCAGTGTTCCCAGGTAATTAGCCACTGGGTCTGTCTAATTACTTCCATGAAACATGAGTTCTCTTTCTTGAATTTCTGAAATATGGTCTGGGAAGTCTCAAGTAACACAGTGGTTAGCCACTGGCTGGTCAACAGTGATGATTAATAAAGTTTATTAGTTGTAGTTGAATGAGGGATGGTAAAATATGGATATGCTCCTTACTTTCAAATTATTTATTGATTATTTTATATTACTTCTTTCCACAGTAGTGATTAGCTTGTTTTAATAATATATCAATGTGATCATGTGTACATGAAAAAATATACTGGTTCACTTTGCATGGGAGTAGGAATTCAAAACAGGCAAGTCTGTAGCAAAAGATGCTAAATAGGACTCGGAGAATTTTACAACCACTCATTCTTTAAAGTTTGTATTTCATGACTGAAGCAACTTCCCTTGGTACAATGAGCTTTCCTGTAAGAAAAAAGTCTAAGCCATACATTTTGGTGAGTTTTCTGAGTTTATTTTATCCAGTCCTCAGCTGTGTCTGCTTTCTCTTGCTTTTTATGCTTCTGCCTTTTGCCAGTGTTATAGAATCTAAAGAAATTCAGAATTTCCACTCTCTAGGAAATTTCAAGTTATATCAGAAAGTTCATATTTCAAAAGAATTAATTTCTGATCTAATCTGAGGGGACTGCATTGGGATGATCATCTTTACGAAAGTTGCAAAGGTAGAAAAGAGTCTGCTTATGAGATGTGCGGAAGAGGACGATCCCACGCAGCCTGTCCCTGGAGATCTGCTTGTGCTGTTGTCTCTGTGTGAGGCCCAGCAGGGGTTGTCAGGGCCCAATGGCAGGTTGCTCTGCAGTGCCGTGCTGGCTCAGTTGGTTGTCTCCAGCTCCCAAGGTGTGGCACAGCTAATCCTCTTTGCATTTTAATGAAATCATTATTCTAATTCCTTTGTTGAGGAAATATTTTCCTTGTGTTTGCATCTGGGACCTCAGAGTAGAAGGCGCCTTCTTTCCTCGACTCTTGCTCTACCATATATGCTGTCCAGTCAGTCTGCTCTGAGTTTGGACTTTGTTTTCCCTCTGCAGATTTCCATATCTGAACACAGCCTTATAATTCTGTGTTCTACAAGAGCCTGCCCTGCCTTTGAAAGCTTCTGTGCAGGTATAGATCAATGATAATTTTGCTGAAATTATTACACATGACCAGTTTAGTCATGTTCTTCTTTTGGCTGTTACATTTAGGTGCTGATCTGGAATGTTAAATGTTTTGGCCACAAGTATGGCTGCAGGGCCAACAGTGATATCAGCAGACAGAGAGCTTGTGTCCCTTCACAACCTCACAGTAAACTGCTTTTAAATGCACAGCTCTAAGGAAAATTATGGAGAATCAGTGGAAAATTACAAACAGTTATCTATTGCTTTACATGTATGCTTTACATACTTGAACTGCATTAAATGTCTGGTTTCAAGTCACCATTCTCATGCTGTTGCTTAAAGTAATTCTGTTAATTCATTGCCAGCCTCTTCTGCAGGATAAATCTTTGCTTGAGGACATTTTCAGTTCTTGGAAATCTGGGAGGAATTCTAGCATCAGTGGGATTTTCCAACTTCAGTGGAAGAAACATTTTGGCCCCTGTTTTTCCTTGCTCTGTTATAGCTGAAGAGGTTTGCATGAAAAGGACAAAGAACCCCAGAAGAAATAGCAGATCTCCGTGGATGCTCTGCAACATTTCACCTATGGGTAAAGTTTGTGAGCAAACTGGCTCACCATGACTGAAATAAAGGAAATGGATTAATCAAATGAGTTCATGTTTGTATGCAATGAATATGTTTAAATCCACTATGGCATTTAGCTCCAACACTGTTTTGGGTTCAGGCCAAAAATACGCCTTTCCCATGGCGGCTTCAGGAGACAAAGAATGAATCAGGGCTGGATTTCTGCGCAGGTAAAGTAGGTCACTGGCTACGTTAGAGGGAAATTGAAGACAAATAATAACGTGTTTCATATGAAGTAGTTGTTATTCACAGACAATAATTACTTTCTATTAAAGTTGGTAAGAGTTACAAGTCAGATTTTCTTAGTACCCTGTGGAGTTGAGAGACTCATGGGAAATGCATTGTTCTGGCCTTTTTAAGAAAGTAAGACAGCATTTTGCACTTTGATACAATGTTGAGTTATTAGGCTGTAGTATGGACCTGTTCCTTCTTAACCTAAGAGGTTTGAACCTGTAGACCTGGTCAGTCCCTATTTTTATTCTGTTACAGTCTTGTAAGATAAACTTTCCAATATAAAATGCTATTTGTATGCGCCATTTGTGTCTGTGTATGCCCAAAGTGGTTTAGTTTTGTGACTGACATTGTTTAGTTTGAACTTCAAATGCAATGATATGGTAATGAAATTACTACATTACTCCACTTTGGAGTGGGAGCATCACCATCTCAGCCATGCATATGGTGTTTCACCATGTATTAATTTCTGATGTACTGGAAGGGACTGGAGAACCATGTCTCTCCAGTTGTCCCTTCAACCCATCACCCCTCACATCCTAGCTCAGAGCCAGAAATGTGGCATTTGGTTTAATCCCTTGGCACAGGCAGGTCAGGCACTCCCACTGTGTTAAGTTCTAATGCACTTAGCATTAGTGCTTAGTGTCAGGAAATCCCCTGATTCCCAGAGCCATGGAGAGCATGTTTAGATGTGCAAATATATTTATACATTTCTGGAAAATAGGTGTTTTTAAAGGAAGCATTTCAAACTGCACTACACAAACTTTTTATTCATTTTTAGAGTGATGAACACAGAAGAATAGCTCTTTGATTCTGCTCTGTAATGGCCCTGTGAGGCTAGGTAGCCCTGGGATGAAAGAAGACAAAACTGTCTCTCACTGGGGTATGCACAGGGGAAAGCCTCATAAATAAAACAGAATAGCTGTGATGCTATCTGATAAAGCTGACAGAGTGGACTGGTATTTTTAAGTGAGAAATTAAAATACTAGTTATTTTATGGTGTGAAATCCCTTTGAGTAGACTGTGTAGCATTCGTGCAGGGTACAGTTTGGACTTGAAAGGTGAGCAGACCTCTGGATGCTCAGGCAATAGCTGACTCAGAGGCATTTCAGAAAGTGCTAGACAGGTTACTATCACTACCATAGTAGTAGTAGTAGTAGTAGTTCCAACTACTGTGCTTCAACATTTCTGCTTCTGCAGTAGCTGCGCTGCTACTTCACAACTGGCCAACCTCTACCTTGGGAGGTTTGGGCTTTCCCAGCCCTCTGGGCAAGTGAACTGCTCTTTATTCTCCTCTGCATTGTGCTCCTGCAGTCAGCTGCTCCGGCCGTTCCCACCTCTCCCAGTTCAGACATTAGAGGTCTTTATAGGCTCATTTCTCTATTTTAGATATTTGAAGAAGAAACCACAGGCTTAAAATTATCCTGAGCATTTTGGAAGGTAAAGAGGATGATGCATCCTGTGGATTGTTATCAGTGTGGTTTGGTGGCAAAGATAATGGTCTAGGAGTCAGGACTGGTAATGATCTCATCTCTGCTACTGCCTCTTGCATTACTTTGGTCAATTCACTTGATTTCTCCATTGTTTTCAGTTGCCAATTGAGGTAATTCTAGAAACCTGTTTTTGTATAAAAAGCTCTGATACATATGGATGTAAATTATGAAATAAACAGTGCTATTTTGTCGGTGCAATCAGGAACTTTACACTTCTGAAGTACCTCATATCTAGAGAGCCAGTGGTGAAAAAGTAAAAGAAGAATGTTTTTATCTATTACTGAAATAGCGTAAATGTTATTACCATCCTCAAAATTATAAAGAATAATTGGAAATGCTTCCTAGCACTGGGCAGGAATTGGGCAAATGCACAGATGCCTCTGGAAATCAAATCCAGGCAGAAAGGAAAATACTCCCTTGTTGTACAGAAAGGAACTGATGTTCATATGTTTGGGAATTTACACAGATCCTCATTCAGTAAGGCACAGCAGCAGTAGCCACCTGCAGATACGGCTGGGGGCACACAAGAGAACGGGTATATCCTCTACATACCAGCTGTCCGTTGCAAGAACCAGTCTCCTCTTCACCCTCCTCTGAATGCCACAAGCTAGCTTTTCAGTTTAATGATCTTAAAAAAATGGTTTATTTAAAAGAGAAAAACTTCCTGCAAATAATTAACTGCCAAAAATGACCAAAATGGTGTTTTATATTGATTTATTTCTCTCTCCACCAAATGTTTCTGTTCTGTATCTCCCACTTACTACATTATCACTTGTCTATTTTGCATATTGGGGTTATGAATTTGCCTTTTCAGCTGTCTTAGGCTATTTGCGTATCTCGATTGTTGATAAAAATATGACAAATTGTTCTTGGCAATGGGAGGGCAAGGGTTTTAATGATAAATGGGCTTTGCACTGCAAGCATATATTCCACACTTCCTATGAATGCCATCTCCTGAAAAGCTCGTTGCAGTCTGACAAAACATTTTTCTGGATTTAGCCTTAAATAAAAACGTAGTAGCTGTATTAAATAGTGGAGGCTCCTTTTCCTTTTTCTTTTTTCTTTTTCTTTTTTTTTGCCTTCTTTTTGGCAGTTCTCCTCACCACTTTTCTTTCTTTAAGGGTTTTCTTTGACAACAGGACAGTGCCCCAGATTTCCCAAATCTTAGAAAGCCTGGAAAAGGTTAATTGGAAAAGTCAGGGTTGCAGTTGGATAGTTAGTGCAGCTGGATTCTCTCTGCCGCTTGTTAACATTTTCTCCGTGCCTCCAGGCCCCACAGCTCAGTGTCACTGCTGTCGCCAGAGCCCTGGCTGTGAGTCCACTCCCCAGCCTCGCTGGCTCCTCATTTCTATACACTTCACTTTGCTGAGGCACTCTGAGCTGGCGTCATCCATCCAGTCACAGCTCTCTAAGTTTGCCATGTGCACTGACCCCATGCTGACCCTGAACCATGATACAAACTATGGGATTGTAATTAATCTCTAATTACCCACAATACCTCGCTGGGTATTCAGCCTGCTGTTCAGTTGTATTCCTAACCAATTCGGTCATCAGTGGAGCATTCAAATTCGGTGCAGCTCAGTGTTTAGAAACCAAGGGCTTCACTAATGGTGAGTGGCTGGGCTACTTAGAGGGCTGCATCCTCCTTGCTTTGCTCAGGCAGAGCAGAGTCAGGCTCAGGCTGTAGTTCAACCAATTGGCAGTGCAAAGCTTGCATTCATGTTTCACCATTCAAAAGACAAATTACACCAGTCATATATCACTATTAGTTCTTTATTTTGCAGCTAGCATATTTCTCCTACCAGGCAACAGGAGGAGACTGTTGTTGAGTCTTAGCAGATCTTGCTAGAATACATCACTCCTCTTTTAATTTAAGTCGTATTCCTGTGTCTGTCCAAGTGATGGGATCTAGGAAGGGCAATTCTCTGGAAAGATGCCCTGAGAATGCTGAGCTGAGACAGGGAACTACTGCTGGGATTGTGAAGTGGTGCTGCTCATGAGCTCCCCATTAAATCCAAGCCTTAAGAGGAGAGATCTGGTTTGGGTATGACTATAGGGCCTGCTATGAGCTGTAGTTTAAGTTTCACTCTGGTTATCCCACTGGGACAGGATCTTCCACTCCTTTTGTGTACAGAAAATGCAAAGCCATCATACTGCATCCTAGCTAGATGGAGCTCTCATGGGTCAAATCTCTGTGTAAGAAAAGAGAAGAAACCTTCCAGCCCTGATTCCTGTTACCTCAACTGGCAAACTCTCCAAGTGTCGCTCTCCTACTATCTTCTTATGTCTCAACTGATATTCCCTTCTCTCCCTTTCCATAGTTGCACTTTTCCAGCTTTCCTCTGTCCTGAAGTGCCTCACTGGCCACCCTCTCACATCTCGCCCACCTTCCCATTTTCCTTCCAACCCAAAATCTCTTCAAAGTTTCAGAGAGCCTTTCTTGGAGATCTGAAGGAACACTTTGATAGGACATGGTTTGAGTAAAACATGCATATTTGTCAAAACATGAAGAATTCCCAGTTCCAATGACATGCTTGCCAAACCAGACCAAGATTCAGTGCAAATTGGTGTGGCTTCCTGGTAGCCAGGCTCCAGTAGATGCCAGCTCTGACATCCTGGGGAGGAACTGGGGCTCTCAGGACTGCTCTTGATCTCTCTTGTGCAGCTGCTCTCTCTTGGTTTTTGGTCTCCCCACTGGGTGACAGACCTCTCCTTTGTCTCACAGGGATTTGCTGGGCTGCCCTGGGTACCACTGAAGAGGGCAGACAGGTGCTGCATTTTACTGTGTAAACTAGAAAGAAAAAATTGTCGTAGAAAAAATTTCAAATTGTGTTTTAGTGGAAAATTCCTGATTTTAAATGAAAAGCTAGTAAATGTATCAATCTCCATTTTAAACTACTTAGGCTCATTCTTGCCAATATTTGTACTGGGAAGCTATCTCAAAATCATACTGCCTTGAGAAACCTCTTGACTTTTAGTCTAAAGTTATTCATATTTTACCTGCTTTGTACCTGATAAATGCAATATGTTTACATTCCAACACAAAATTTTAAATGTTCACTATGGGAAAACATAGCTGGGTTAAAAATCTTGTAATTTCTGTGTATTTATGGCATGATACAAGCTCAGCCTGGCATGGGATCATTAGTAGCTGTGTTTCTCTATGCGACAGCTCTTCCATGCCCAGTATCTAGCAGCTGCCTCAACTCAGATGTAACTCAAATGATGTAACAGTTGCTGTGGTGACTCTTCTGCTCTTAAGCTGTCATGACATATGAAATGCTCATGTTAAAAGCTGCTTAACTTGTTTGAGTATTATATATGGTAAACCCTTACCAGTGATAACTTGCACTCCTTGCCTTTGCCAGCTCTCACGTGGGAGAAACGCGAGTAACAGAGGAATCTTTGTACCAGACATGCTCCATGCCTTCCACTTGACTTGGTTTTAACTTGGGGGGCTTATTTCTTAGATGTTTAAAAGAGCATTTGAGGGAAGGAGAAATAGCTTGTCAGCAATCCCACAAAGTCTTCAGCGTGGTTTCATGACGCGCTCCCAGGGCAAGATACTGTCACCCAGTTGATCAGCCATTAGGCATGTAATTATGGCAACTACTCATGAGACAGTTCCTAATTAACACTTATTTTCCACAGTGAACTATCATTCCCAATGTCTGAAGCAAAATGGGTAATTAAGACATTGTCTCCATCTACCTGGTGCATCCTTCAGTTGTCTGTTGTCCTACACCTAGCTCGAAGAAATACCCTAATGCATGTAGATAGAGTTTGTCCACGTACTCTCTCCTCTTTTTCTTATAGACCTTTGCTTTCCTCACCAGGTGCTGGCAGTGTTCCCACCTGCAGGCCATGGCAAATACTAGTGAAAATATCTTGAATTTTTTCATTGAGCATCTTTTAGATTTTCTCCCTTTATTCACAACTCTATAAAATGTAAGTATTTTTCTTTAGAGGCTGTTGGTCAGTAAAATTGTTGGATTAACAAAAAGATTTTTCTGCTTACATTTACTTTGTTAATTCATTAAATCAAATGACTGGACCTGCAGTTGAGGTCCAAGGAACAGTCATATCCCAGCAATAATTGGAGGGGTTTTTTAATCACCTTAAGATAGATGAGATTTGCCCGTGCCCAATATGGATGTATGTTATATGTAAACCCTGACTGCATTTAGGGAACTTGTCTCTGTTTTCAAGCCAAACCGTAAAAGAATGCTGGTAGCACTATTAAATAATCCACCCATTTATAACATGCAAATAAATGTTTCTCCCATTATTTAAAATGACAACTGACTCAGTTAATGATACTGATGTGCTAGAGGTTCTAAAAGAAAGAATTAAGGAAAAAAACCACCCAGTGTTTTGCAGCACCTGATGCAGGCATCTGATAAAATCTCAGGGACTTGTGATTCATATGTGGCCTGCTTTTGACCCCTGAACTTTGTAAAGTGATGAAATTTGAACAGCAGTATTTGTGTATTTAAACAGTTGGTTTTGAAAAGCCACATGAGATGCACTTAGCACCGCCTTTGACAAAAAAATCGGCTTTCTCTTTTCTATCTCTTGCTCATGCATTTATCTTTTTGTTCAGGCAGATTTCTGTTATCTCACATTAGGGGTTATTGAGCGATACCGAGAGTCATATTCTATTCTTGAATCATTTACCAGATATATGACCTTGGGGAGTAAGGGAAAAGTTACTTCACCTATGCTAGAAACAGGCATAGAAGTGAGGTGAGTTCCAGCATGGAGGCTGAGTGATGAGGTAATTGCCTGTAGGCACAAGCAGGGGTTTGTGGATCTGTGGTGTTATTCTGGTGTTATTGAATAGACGGGAATTATTCCACTGATACACAAAAGACCTTACTGTAAATCTGCTTAGTTTGTAAGTTCCTCATGAACAGGTACAGTGGTAGGTGGCAGATTATTGCTGAGAAACAATATTGTGAATTCTTTTGCTCTGTTTAAAAACAAAGTCTTTCTTCAGTTAAAGCTTCTCAGACATGTTTTTTTCCCCTCTAAATGACAAGCAGAGGTAGTTCCAGATCTTATGTTTTTGAGTGGCTTGCATCTAAATTTTCTTAAATTCATTACTCAGGACCAATCTCTACTACTCATGATTATTTTTCTAAAAGCTTCTATAACAGTTTGATAAAACTACTTTGGAAAAGACAAATCCATGTATTTCTGAAAAAAATCTTCTCTCCCCCTACCCCACAGTTGAGCCAGCAAGTTTTTATTTATGGCCCTCAACCAAAAAGATCAGCTCTTTGTCCAGAGCTACCGATTCCTTCTCTCAATGAATCCTTTTCTTCCCCATATTAATTCTCAACCCTGGAAAGTAGAGTTCAAAATCTGTTCTCCAGATTTTAAGAAAACTTGCTTTTGTTTTGGCAGTTGTTCCCAAATGCTTGCGTACAAGTTTAGCTTTTCTAAAGTTTGTTGTCCTGCGACTTTGGCTTCTTGGTCTTCAGTGGTGTTTTGGCATGCAGGAGGAAGTGGAAGGTAATTTTTATGACTGTACACTGTACAATCATAATTTTTTTCAGTTGAGGGCTTGAAAAATGATCAGTCTTGGAAAGATTTGCCTTTCCTGGAATTGCAAGTAGGGATGAGAACTGGGAACATGTGGACACGCTGGTCTGTTTATTTTAAATACTGTGGTAGTAACCGCTGTGGTGAACCTTACACCTTCTAGGTTTTTCTCATATGCCTTGAGTTTGGAAGGACCTTGACTGCCCAGCAGAAAACAAATGACAAATTCCTACTGATTAAGAAAAAACTATTCTCCGTGTTGTAATGAAAGATATATCACATTTCATACAACTGGTGGGGAAAAGGTTAAGACAAATCTGGAGGGAAAAGGGAAACAGTCCAGCTGGCTACAGACAGCAGGTATACAAAGCCTTATCTCTCAGAAGAGAGGTGCTCTATTTAGGGGCTACAGATTTACAGCAAGAGTCTGAACAGCAGGGTTCAGTGCAGCTCAAACCAAAGTAACCTACAAAGGTTTATTAGAGGGTGGCTGTCAGATGCACAGAGAGCAGGACTTGTCTATTAAAGATAAAACTGAATGCAGGAAAGTGTGGTTGGAGTAAACCCTTTCACTGACCTTTATTGTTTGACAAGGCTGCAAGGAACCAGATATTATCCTTTGGACATTTTCACTGGAGTGTGGGGCTAAATATTGTCTATGCCAACAGAGAAACTGGGGTAAAACTCGAGATCCTAAAGGAAGAACAAGCAGAAGTTCACTTTGAGGCTAGAAGCATCGGTGAAAATCCCACTGTGATCTCATCAGTCAGCTCTAGTGATGCCAAAGGGAGACTCACTGGCAAATACAGTTCAAAACAAAGGGGATAATATAGTCTTTTTAGGTTTGTTTGTTTTTATAAGGTATTTCTGATGCAAACATAGAAATTTTGGGTTGTTCCTCATGATGACTTGAGTGACATTTTATACAGTCATCAGAAGGATTTTCTACCATATTTTCCTTTTTTTCCCTTTATTGATTTTTCTCTTTAAGACTTTAATTCACTCTTCTTCAGTTGCTACAGTTGAGAGAGAAATTCTGTAGATCACATAGAGATAACGTTCCAACCTACACTGGGTCACTCACACCTCACATAAGAATACAAGCTTCCTGCAGACAGCTAGTCCTTTCCTGCTTTTCAGGCCTTTTTGCTTCATCTTTTCATTTTTTTTTCTTCCTTAGTATTTGGGTCTTAATCTTTCTTTAGATTTATCTTTCATGCTGTGCTCATCTGAAATGTACCAATAATTGCTGCTACCTATATGTGGTTTGATCATTCTGTGCATTCCTTGTTGAAACTATCAGTGAAACAAGATGTCTAAAATACAACTCTGTAGAGTTAAGGTAATATTTTGGGTGTCTGAAATATCTTATAAATTGTTCTGTAGACAGTCAGTTTTTTACAGAAAAAAATGACAGCAACAAGCCAACCCTAATGACATATTTCAGTGTAATGCTGTAATTTTAGCCCCTGCCATGAACTATTGCTGTTGTACAGTAAAGTATTTTGCTAGTAAACAGCGAAGTGATTTCCAGTAAGGCTCTTTCCC
>NW_010207687.1:16084-36671 GCF_000695765.1 Mesitornis unicolor
CTTCCATCGGCAAAATTCCCATCTCGCCAATTCCAACCTATTAAAAAGAAAATACCCATCTGAAGCACATCAGACACCATGCGAGTGCCCTACAAATAGTAAATAGTAAAGACGAGCTGTGGTAGTTTCACCTTGTTTATCTTCAGATGTTGTTGAAAAGGCAGATGATATGAAGGTGCTTCTTGCCTTGAAGTGGATGGAAATGCCTGATCTGTTTATCAGTGTCGGTGTTTTCACGTTGTTCTTGGATGTGTGCACAGTAATATGCAAACACATTTAACTACCTCTTCACTAAGTCTTTTCCCAGAAGGCAAAATATCTTTTTAATGTCCCTTTTCTCTGGTGCCCTGTTTTCCGCCTGCTGGAACTCTCCTGCTTAAACATTCTTTCAGTTCTCTATTGCTCATTGCAATTTATTTTCTAGCAATATTACTCCGAACTAATGGGTACATTTCTGCAGCTTTTCATGTTTCCAACATCAAGATCTGTTGCCATCAGCCTGCTGACATGTGAGGCTTTTTTACAGGATGGCTCAATGAGGAAAAGAGGGTCAGTGGCTGCACTGATGGTTGGGTCAGGACTTGGGAAGCAGGACCTCAAACCTCTGCACCATCTGAGGGCACTGGTGGGGAGGACAAGGACTGCCACACCAATTTCCACATCTTGTGGGGCCTTTGTTTCTGAACTTGGGAAGCATGAATCAGAATTGCGCTCTGGAGCACTAAGCCACAGAGCCTCCATAGCTGGCAAGTGTAGGGCCGGAAACTCAGATGAATAGAGCCCTAAATGTTTTTTTGTTTGATGCTTATGCTTAACAGAAAATGATGAATCCATTAGCAAGTCCTGCTGCTGCCAAAAGAAACAGACTTGCACTTGTAGATTGCTTTCATTCTGTGCTATCAAGCCACTGCATGCTCAGCTTTTGCAAAGCCGACAGTCATCTATCACTTAAAAACGGTTTTTTAGAGGTACAGTCGTCTTTGTCTTAAGTGTGTATATGCGTCTGCTTGAAAGTGTCTCATTAAAATATACTGACCTTGTCGAGCACCTCAAACAAAATCCATAGTGGAAAATGTCTTATTTTCTGTTTGCTTTTAATTATTTCAGAGTTTCTCTCTAGTTTCACATGACAATGGGGCATTTGGTGTGATTTTTGTCTGTGATGATGTGTCAGAGAGAATAGACGGCTCTTACTATACATGGCATGAAAAATATGGCAGTGGAGAGTGGATTGGGGCAGTTCTGAATTTATAAAGGGGCAGGAACATTTCTGAGTCTGATCGTGCTTACTCAGTCAAAACTCTCTGCAGTCCTAAGTATCCCACTGAAAGCAGTGGGACTCCTGAATATGTAAAGGATCCAGGATCAGATGAGTAATGTCTCTAGAAACAAAAGAAGTCCTAAACTGAAGATTTTTTTTCATCGTGAAATACTTTATCCAGCATAGTAAAAAAGTGTATTTATAGCCTAGATTATGCTTTGTTTTGTGGGATGGAAAAACACATTTTAGAGCTGGCCCCTTTCCTGAACAGATGTTACTGGCCTGGGTGAATAACTTATTCAAGCATATGATTTAACAGAATTGGATGAGAATTTTTGCCAAACTCAATTCCGACTAAAACTGAAATCTTTCACCACTTTTCTTCCCTCTGTCATACAGGCTTTGCTGTTCAGTTCAGCCCAGTCTCTGTCTTCCGGCTGTGGCTGTTCAGGGGTTACATCAACCCCTTTGGTTTCAACGTACATTATTCCCATGCAAGAAAATCTGTAAGCAATTTCTTTAAAAAAAAAAATTCAAATATGATTCTCCCTTTTGTAAAGGACTGTCAGGGTAACATCAGGGGCTTCAATGTTTTCTCTCACTGATTTCTCACTTCAAATGTGTTCATTTTGCCAGTGCAAAAATGTTTCTAATTGCCACTGCTTCCAGCTCCAGCTGGCTTCTTTCCTTCTTTCACATTATCACCAGTATTTAAGGTTTTGCAGGTCAAATTAGACCCACAGTGACATCTGTGCCACCCATTGCTTTCAGAGAGACTACCCAAGTGTGGCTGAACGCAGTCGGATAAACAGTTCTCTTCTCTCTATGCAACAGGGGACAGACTGGATCTCCTCTCTTGGCTTTGATGGGTCTGTGGTCTAACAGGTCTAAAAAGCAAAGAAATTAATTTGTTGTCCAAGCCTATATTGCATTAGGAGTAAGGAACAGGTTTTTTTAATTGAAAAAGTGACAGTTTTTACAGAGGCATCATAGAGTTTGAGCAACAGTACCCAAAGCAGCCTGGTGAGGAACAGGACACTGGCTGTGAGGCTTCTTCAGTCACCCGAGGTACTGTAACTACCTCCCAACATCACTCCTGTGCACTAACCCAGGGCTGCAGTGTCATTAATTCTGAAGCTGTTACTGAGGTAGATCCTGCAGAGAGGGAATGATTTTATTTTTTCCCTTGGGATGTTTTTTGGTGTTGAAGTCTGTGTCAAATAGCAGGAAGGCAAATTCTTCTCATGCCTGCCACCACACCTGCTCATCACTGAAGTCAGCAGCACTGCACATAGGTGAAAGTGTAGCACATATAAATGCATGGAGCATTACCTGGAAAAAACAGCTGTGTCATGGTGCAGCAATGTCATTGCCAATGGTGCCTTTCCAACAACTGAGATCACCCAACTGAAGTATTAAAACCCTTCAAGAAATTGATAAGGTGGTATGGCGTCCTTGGCCAAGCCTGGTACTGTACATGGAATGCACATTTGCTTTTCCAGAAGATTGTGAGTCTGGTTTCACCTAAAGACAAATGGATAGGGAAAAGGTTAGTATTTGCACAGTTCCATATAACATCTTTGAGCACAGAGATGCAGATCAGAGTATATACCTGATGCAGTCATTGATATGCTGTTAGTAGTTGGAGCCCTAAAAAAGTATAATTGAGGAAAATACAAATAAACAACAACATTACACAGATAACATAAAATATATTAGAAATCAGAGTGATTAACACATCCCAAATTAGGAATGTAAATGGCTCTTTTATATATACTCCCTGACAAGCTTGGCCTCTCTAATCCTGATTTCGGTAAATAGCAGTTTTGAGTATTGCTAACTCACTGCCCAATGGTTATTCCTGCCTTTGATAGACTTTTAAATACCATCATTGCTCTTAAATATGGATGAGAAATACTTGAACAGTTCTAGGATTTGCCTATCTGTGCTGTAGCCATAAGTTTCAATGAGTATTTTGCATGGTTGAATCCCTTTTGTCTACCTTCTGTATGTTTGCATGCAGTGTAATTGCATCTGCTTCTTGTGGTTGGTGAGGTAGCAAGTGAGGCTGTTCTGTTCATAAAAATACATTAGTAGAAGTATTTGAAAATGCCAGCACTGATCTCTTTCTTTCCTTTCTTGCTCTGCTGACATATTAAGAAACATACTCTGTAAATCTCATGTTTTAATTCCTCTTTGGAGCAGAGTTTAATGCTTAAAGAAGCATTTGCCTGCCTACATTGTTATTAATGCATCCCATTCTTAAAAGACAAGATGGAAAGTAAAACCTTCTTGAAATTTAAGGAATTTGAAGGATTTATATTCGCAAGATATTAAGTCCTTGTATTAAAGGTATACAAGCAGATTCTCAAATGCATTCACATGCTTAGTTTGGCAAGAGGATCATCTATGTGAGTAGTTCTTTGTTTTCGTTTCTGTGATTCGTACAGGTTGTTACAGCACTCAGACTGATACTAGCAATAATTGAAAATTCTTCACAAATACTTTAAATCTCATGGGCTGGATTCGACTTTGCTCACTCTAGTCTTATGTCAGGAGAGCTGCATTTGGTTCAGTACAGTAATCCAGCTTTAGACTGGGAGAGTGCAGGGGAGCAGAGGAATGGAGTCACATTCCCATATGTTCTGTTCTGATATTTTTAAAAAAAAACATAATTAAAAAAGATATCAGCTGTCAGATTTTATGTTGAAAGACTTGTCTTCTTTGACCATCTGTGGGCACTGATCCTGCTCAACAGGTCTCAGGAGAGTCCCAGTTCAGTCCCTGGGACTACCTAGGATGCGAGTCATTGCTGTCTGGTACATCCTTTTTCAGGTTGTCATTAACTGTGCCCATGTGCTGCCATTTTTATTGTGAGTATCACAAGTATGTACAGAGAGATGCAAGTTCACAAGGACTCTTTTGTAAGTATGTTCTGGATGAACAACAGAGTTTTGAGAGTTTATTCAGTCCACTCTCCCCCGCCCCTCTTAGTCAAATACCTATTCACACATTATATTTCTTAGGGGATGGAAGCAGATTCCACCTTTGGAAATAAGTGTACAAAGCAACACAGTTCTCCACCAACAGCGGTCTTTCATTTGCTTGTTGCTTGCCATGTTCTGGATGCTTTACTGGGGACTAAGATCTGTTCCCATTGCAGGGTCTTTACTCTCTTTGCATCAGATTTTGAGTGGGATTTCTCCCATTAACACCCAGCATCTGAAAGCTGGCTACAGAGTCTGAACTAGTCAGCAAGGTGGTTTTTTTAATTGATGAAGAGAAACAGATACCTCCCTAGGGAACTGCATCCCATCCTAAGATACATCTAAATAGCTGCGATGAACTACCATTTCTGAAGTTTTCTCTGCACGGCCACAGATTATAAAGAGAGCAGAGAAGCCTAGACCAAATGGCTGATAGGGGAAAAGATGACTCCATGCATAGGTGGTCACAGTGGCAGCAAAGAGCCTCTGACTCAGGATGGCAGAATTTTATACCCATACGAAGCAACTTTAAATAATTAGGATGGAAGAAGGTCCTGGGAACTGTTGCACCTGACGGGGAGAAGAGGGAGAGAGGGAAAAAGATGCACCTGCACTTTAAAATAATCTGTAATTCAGTAGATTGTCAGGAAACATCTATTTCACTTCTGAGAAACTGTTTTATGAAGCTGAACTGAGGCACTTTTAAGTGAACATGAAAAAAGCAAAATGCAGTTTAAATGCATTGCAAGAGTTATGGCCCCTTAAAATATGGCGCTTTCTGTACGATGAAAAGATTTTGGTAGATGTCACTACATAACAGCACTTAAAGTGAAGCAAAATGTTATTAAAACACCTCTTCCTGTGATATTAAAGTATTCATCCAAATGTACTGTGGAGTAAAACCAATTGATGCAATTACAGAAGTGGGCTCCATCACGGCTAAGGGAGAAGCTGTTTGGAAGAGGCTGTCTTACAAGTGACACAATGTCCACACTCTGATGGCTTTATATTTCCAATGAAATGGCTTTACATTTCCACCTGAAGCTTCCAAGTCTTTCACAAGGTGGGAGGGTTTTACATCCTCATATGCTGGTCAAGGAACAGAAAGACCAAGCAGAAGTCACAAAACAGCAAGGCTGCAATTAGGGCCAACCTCAGCTCATTCCATACCTGTGCTCACTTTGTTAGACCTCACTGATAAATTGAGGGCAAAAATTTAGTCTTCCCTTTGGTCAATAAAAGCATACTCTGCCAGGAGTGTAACTGCTCAAAGAAAATGCTGTGAAGCATGAAGTCTGTGGTCATCTACGAAACAGTAAGTGAGATGCTTGTCTTAAGGCGGTTTGGCCCTAGTTCCTCCTAGTATCTGTGATACTCAGAAGACAAATCTTACTTGTCTGTCACTCATTTTTTCTGATAGTTTTCTACATTTTTTACTCACGTGGATGATAAAGGTAAGTTTTGGGGTTTTTTTTGTTCTTAATTAGTTTCTCTGTCACACACGACTGTAAAGTTTGAGCTGCCACATCATTAGAAAATGTTTCTTTTTAAAATAAGCTTTTCCACAATAATTTTAAGAGAGAAAGTAGCTCAGAGAATTATTTCCAAGAGCTCTACACTAGAGCAGGTAGCTAGACATTTGGTCAAAATAAAGTTAAGCATTTCCTATTAGCGTTTTAGCTCAATAATAGCAGATCTGGACTATCTTTAGAAAAGTGTTTTTTTAGAAGAGCCACTTCTTGAACAAAATAAGTTTGCATCCATAGAATATTTTGGGAGATATGTCTTCACACTCTGTGGCAAAGTATCAACTTCTGCTGTCTGTTGATTCAAAAATTAGAGGTGTGCAGTAGTTGCTCTGGCAACAGAGTCTTGTTTTACCCCTTTGCTCATTACCAACCTGTTACTAAATTACTAAGCACTGGAGTGATGCATCAAAGAACACCAGAGATGCTGTTAATGTAATGAAACCAAGCCTTCATCTACTTAAAACATGTTGTGTCAGCTTGGAAATAAGACAGGTGATTTCTTTACCCCTAGAAGTTGGCACCACATCAACTACTTAAAGTTTTAAAGTTATGAAAACAAGGGCTACACAAAAAAATTTTATTGTATGGAATTTTCTAAAGAGTTGTACCTGGCAACACTAAATGTGTTTGTTAGCAAATTACGAAATAACCTTTTTACTTTAGTGGTCACAACATCTGCCAGGTGATTTTTAAGTACTTCGATTGATCTTTTCTGCATGTATGTAATATAATAAATGTGTAGATTTATAGCTACTATCGCAAACTTTTATGAATTAGATTACACCTTCAGATGGAATGAAACTAAGCAGGTGAATCTGTTATTGAAGTCAGTACTGTGCACTTTAAAAAATTTTCTCACATCAGACACAGCATTCACCTCTGAGTTGCACAAGAAAATTGGTTTAAGTATTTTTATATATAGCAGAAATTATGTTAAACATCTAAAGGGAGACCCTTTGGGGCTCAGGATCAGGGGAGTGAGGAGGTTTGATCTGTCGGTCTTGCTTGGGTGCCGCATCTTTGTGCATGGTGGCAGATCAGCCATGGCAAGCCCCAGTGCTCAGAGTCTCCCAGGAGCACTGTCAGCTCCAAGAATGACAGAAATTATTGAAAGACGCATAATCCCAAGAAGCATCTACTTTGAAACCTCACTCCTCATTACACAGTGTGGTTTTAGCTAGCATTCAGTCTCAAGAACTTTCACTCTGCTTTGAAAGAAAGCATAAAATTAAGGAAGAAGCACATGTTTCTAGAAAAACATGCTATCTCCAGCGTTGCACGATGAAATGAGTTTGGTTCCCCATTTTACAGGCTTGAGAGTGTGGGCTGAACCTTTGTGTGCTTGTCTAAAATAAGATAAAGTGGGGAAGGATAAAAATTGTAAGGTTCAGTGCTGACACAGAGTCTCATCTCTGGTATGACATTTATGCCAGGTACTATTCTTGTAAGGCGTCATCAGTACATCTACTGTGGCAGCACTGGAAAATCTTCTGCTCCTTTTACTTGGTGCAAAGGGGCAAAGTGAGATGAGGATCTCACCTGAATACCTCTCTGTAGTGTACTTCTGGTTTATAAATACTTCTGCCATATGTAGCATAAGTTCCTGAATTTATTACTTGCATGAAGTCATGTTTGGCTGTGATTTGAGAGGTTATATATATAAGAATTGCCTTTTGATAGTGGTTTTCCACAGCATATGTAGAATATTATCAAGTGTAGGAGACCAACTAGTAAGACCTTCTATAATGTCAGCAAAAATTCAGCTCCTTAATACACTGGTCTTATGCTTTCCCAGCTTGAAAACCCAGTACTAAGCCTTTAAAATGGCACTATAAGCTACAGATTTTTGTTTAAAAGTAAGGTGCCAGATAATGCCTATAAAAGTGTTTGTTTTCAGTCTCACATTGCACCCTTTTTGTATGTAATTCTGGTGTATTTGCACTGGCTTCTTTTGGCTGTCATTTTTAACATATAATGTTTTTACCAGGTGGGCTGTAGAGCTGTGTTATCACTACAGTAAAACAGTCCACATGTACCATGTTACAAAGTGCAGAACATACCAGATACAATTTCCATACTGGGTTTAGAGATCAGACTTTAGCATAACTTTGCTCCAGATGCAAGATATGGACAACAGAGGCATGTTTTGTTATGGGTTTTACTAATGCAAATTTAAAATAACACGACTGAAGTTCTAAATTGATATGACAGTTGCACCTTTTCTGGATAAAAGAACCGGCTGCAACGTTATGCCTGGTTTTAAAACCAATACACATGATCTGAGCCAGATTTTTTTCATCATAGTTTTGAAAATTTCCTTTCAGACAGAGGCGGTGTTTAGGAACATTTCAAAGAAATGTAAATATGCACTTAGACCTGATAACTTGTGTCCAGGCCAAATTTCAGCTGGAGTATTTATTATTTTCTACCTCCTTTCAAGATTTCAGTTGCACTTTCCTTTACTTGTATTCTCCTTAAATTTCCACATTGGCGCAGCGTAGCTGCATGTAGTTAAACTACTAAAGAAGTGCCTCAGCCAGGAGAGGAAGCTGAGGTGGGCGAGAGGCTTTCCCAGTGCTTGGAGCTCTGCTCTCCCATCCGCGCTCTCCCAACAGGGCAGCTAACAGGCCAATGCTGCAGGATCCAGCATGGCTCCCTCCTCTGGTATTTGACACTGGGCAAAAAAAGCCAACTTGATGTGTGGCTGTTTGAAAAATGGCACAAAGAAACTACTCAAGAGTGTAGGAGCAATACATGGGTTTGCTGGAGAGACCAATTTATTCCTTCTAATACCTGAGGATGTTTTCTTCTGAACTTAGCACTCAAAGAGGAACAGAAGCTGAGGCTGTCCTTGGCAACACCTTGCAGTCAACATGTTAGAAAAGGACCCAAGGAAGATCAAAATCCTAGCAGGGAGGTATAGAAATCATTGCTGATGAATGAAAGCTCATAGCTGTTATATGTCCATAAATACCACATATTACAGGATGCTCTTTACCTTGTATGCTGCACTGTATAAACTTTCCCGTATGCTTTTTGGCAGAATTTTGCTCCCATGCAAACATTTTACAAACTGTGGCATGAAGCATCTTGTTTTGCCTACAGCATCAAAGTCTTGGTGTCTCACAGGTTACAGTGACTTATGTTTTTCTTTGCAGTTTGGTTGGTAGGGCCTATAGCTGGTTAATAAGTTTCTGAGTGCCTTGATGTCCTTTTCATTGAAAGGATCATATGAGCAAACAGTAAGAGGAGCAGCCATGGATAAACAGATGATCAGGATAATGCTAATTGCACTTAAGTGGAGGAGATCAGCAGAGTAAAGAAAAAAATGGAAAAAAATCAGTGACAAATTTTGTTGTCCTTATTCTAATTTTTCTTGTACAAACAAGCTTTGCAGAAGAAGTGAGAACAAATGAAACCAATTCCACTTTCATTATTTTTAGATTGGCATTGATACATTGTGACTCTTTTCTTCCTACATAACATTAGAGGTAGAGGTCAACTCTCTACCATTTTTTTAAATTGAAATACTATCAGCTTAATTTGGAAACAAAATTTTCTGATGAACAACATACCTTGGAGAGCATAAAAGCAATAATAACAATACAGTTGACCCCAGCAGTTCCTGTACATTTTATCAAAACCTATCTGTTTCTAGGAATGGTGTTACAGAGTGTATGTAAAAGCATTTGGACTTCAGACCACTCTGCTTTGCCTTGAAGTAACTAAGCAAAGAAAATAACATACCTGCTCTGAGACATACACACTTACCCTTCTGACCAGCAAAAAGCATCTTACTGGAAATGAGGAATATTTACAAGCACATTATGGAGTCACAACCTCATAGAAAAATTTAAGGATGCAGTTTTGGCATGCTCCAAGCATCCTGTTATATCTGCAGATACCAACATAACCACATGATATACCTAGAGGGAAGTTATAAAGTGCCTTCACGTGTATTTCAGGAATTTTATGAGCATCAGTGACTTTGCACATAAAAGTATTGTGGAGCAAGACTACAGAGATGGAAACATTCTTATGAATCTTTTCCTCTAAAATCAGAAGTTCTTGATGCTTTAGTGAAGAACTCTTTGGAAATTATCAAGATAAGGTATGTGCTTCTCTGTTAAAAGTTGCTGAGTCTGCCTGTTAGAGGACTGCCCTATAGGGACTTTAAGAATGTAACACACCAAGAGCAAATGTACCCTATAGCTCAGTCATGGCTCTGTATCTCTCAGAAACTAAGAGGCAGCAAATGTCAGGGCAGCCATATGAAAGCCATTGAACAGCACTCATTTAGGAAACTACTAATTATGGACTAAATACTAAATCAGGACTAGGTCCCAAGCTGAATGGTCTGGAATGAGACTCCAAGGAGTGGCTGATTTTTTTTTCTCAATGAAATTTGAATTTTGCCAGTTCAGCACCACTCATTTTGAGATAGAATCATAGAATGGTTTGGGTTGGAAGAGACCTCGAAGATTATCTAGTTCCAACCCCACTGCCATGGACAGGTACACCTCCCGCCAGACCAGGTTGTTCAAAGCCCCATCCAACCTGGCTCTGAACACTGCCAGGGAGGGGGCATGCACAACATCCCTGGGCAACCTGTGCCAGTGTCTCAGCACTCTCACAGTAAAGAATTTCCTTCTAATATATCCTAAGATACCTTGAAAGTCTTGCAGGAGGTCCCATGGAAAATTCTGTAAGTTGGAAGAGACAGAGAAACCAGAATGGCCAGAGTTTATGACTGCAGTACCAACATAAAGAGCAGGAAGGCAAAAGATGCAATTTTAGGGACAGTTCAGTTCATTTTGTTCTTCAGCACTGTTTAGATTCTAGTTATGTAATTACTAGATATTAGTGTATCACCGAGCTTTTCATTGAGAATGAGTCTCTTGACCCATTCAATAAATTCAATTGCTCTAATGAAGAGAAGTAAAGAACAGTGGCCTTGACTCACCCTAAAATCTGGATGTTTTTCAGTTTTACCAGAAACTGGATCCTCATCCTTTGATCTAACTTTGCGTTACAGATTCTTGGTGGGAGACCAACTCTTTATTGTCTTATGTGCATTGAAAGTATTGACCCAGTGTCATGGAAGTCCTGTGACAACAACAGTCCTCAAACACTTTCAGAATGTCAGGAAAAAACTTCACACACAAAGCTTAAACATGAACACCAAATTTGAGTAGAGACCTCCTGTGTGTCTCATAAAACCTCATATTAAGCCTAATTCAAATATAAACAAAGTCTTCTTTACGCATCCTGTCTTCAGTGAAATCCCTTGCCGATTCCCTCTCCAGCTAGAACAGAAGATGAATCAAGCAGTCCTCCCCCTGTGGGCACTGAGCAGCCGCACCCTCTGACATCAGCCCCTCTGCGGCAAGAGAAGGGACTCAGATCCAAGGATTTGAAATGTTATTTGTGGCTTTCTTGTTCTTCCTCTTCTACTAATGACAATACAGAGGAATGTTTATTCTTAGTAAATGAAAAGCAAATATTAAAGTGTTCAGAGTATGTACAAGTATATCAAACACTTAAAAAGCACATTACCTTGTCAAGTGCTGCATATGAAAAGATCAATGCTGGTCTTCTATCTTTTTTCCTACATATGAATCATAGACAACAAATAAGACTTAACATATGCATTACTATTTTAATCTACACCATGATTTATGAGGGTTCTCAAAATACTTGTAAACCTCAGAAAATATTGTAGCGTAGGCTGGTATTACTTGCTCATGTTACAGATGCGACACAAAGACAGCACTGCTGAAATTTTCTGAAGTAACTACTGGCTGGGACAGAGAAAAGGCATCTCGGTTGCTGAGTATCCAGCTTGAGTGATACAGGGCTTAATTATCAGATGTGCTCTCACATACCGGTGAGAGGTATGAATGTTCTGCATCTCTGAAAAATAAATACACCATTCAGATAGCTCAGTTCTTGTGTAGCAAGTAAGCAAAAGCTCCAGAAGAGAGAAATTCTGATTGTAATGAAGGACAATCAATGTGATAAAACCAATGGGATAGCTTTAATTTTCACTCCCAGGCTTCCACCGACAAATGAGTGCCCCGTTAGTTAATCAGGCTGCTGGAGCAGTCCTGTGCAACTTCATCCCTTTAAATAACTTTGGCAAAGTCAGACTCGTATATGTGCTGTGCTTTCTACCTCAGAGTCACTCAGGAACATTCTTCAAAAGGCATTTTTGTGTCTTTATAATTGAATTGATTCTTAAGTTGTGCCATGGGTGTACACCTTATCAAAGAAGAACTAGCACTCCATTTGTTCATAATGCCCTCTAGGAGGAGGTTTAACATGCAATGTTTGTTGTTTCTAGCAGGTCTCTCTGCAGAGAGTGAGGTCGCTACTCAGGGAGGCACTTTCCTCCTTGGAAACAAGAAAAGGAATCACTGGGAAGGAGAGAAAAATGCGTCTGGGTAACAGGAGGGGATCTTGTCAATCTTCAAGTCACTAGAAAATGATCATGAAAGTCTTTTGTTAGGGAAGCCTATAATGGTACTATTGCTTGTGTATTGTGGCCACTAACAGCAAATAGCCTGCAAGAGCAGGGGAGATGTAGGATTAGACAGATTGTGAAGAGGGGCTCTGGGTGCTTGAAAAGTGCATAAAACCAAGGTCAGAAGGGTCAAAATAGTGTCATCATTCATCCTCAATAGAAGCATTTCTGTAAACAAATTGACCTTTAAAGACATCCATGGCATATATGGAATAATGCTAATGATGTACTATTGGATTTCTTCCACAAGTGAAAACAGAAAAGCAATTGTAATTCACTTATATTGAGTTGGAGATTATGTTGTACAGTACATTTTCTACTGCTAGAAACTGCTGCCATCCTGAAAAAACAAGACTTAGAAAGCTTAATTAATATCATAATTTTTGAGCAGGAGTCCTTGCCCAGTCTGTCCTCTGACTTCAATACTTAGTGAACCTATTGCTTAAGTAACTTAATCAGAGTTTATTCGTTAATAAGGAAATTGCTCTTCTATAATGCACTTGAAGTGCATGAAAAGAGCTTCAAGAAGACAATGATAGACATCGACGTTATACTGAGTGGCAGCTGCTAAATATATGTGTGCTGATAAATGTCTGTGAAGTAACTTCATACGGTAAGACAAGTTAAACGTTTATTTCAAGCTTTAATTAAAAGTTACCTCACTAAAATTTTCAAAAGCATCGAAGTTACCAACTCCATTTTGAATTATTCTCCCTCTATGCGCAGTCAGGGACATGTTTTCTCTACCATCTTCTAGCCTGCACATTATCAGTTCGCAAACTCACCATACATAATAAGTAACCACAGATGAGAAAACTGCCCTTGACAGTGGCTGTCTACTCTGCAGAGTAATATTGTTTCCAAATGGCTGAATAAAAGCACATTAACAGCAGGAGTCAACAAAGGTAGTTTTATGATTTTTAGTTTTTAAAGAAAGACTTTAAAAGTGCCCCTGATACTTTTTTAGAATCTTTTTCAACTGGCTTTTTCTTGAACAATACTTACAACATCCTGATCTTTGGGGTCAAATCATTCTTTCAGTTGCATGCTGTGCAGTTCTGAAAATTTGGAACAAGTTTAAAAGTTTGAAGGACTGACTTTAACCAAGCTTCAACATAGAGACATTCAGGCATACCCTGGGTCCTCCAAAGCATAGCCCTCTTTACAGGTATTCATCATTTCTTTGGAGATATATTATGGTCTTTAAAATGGAAAAAAAAATGAAGAAAAACAAGTCTTTCCATTTAATAGCTGGCAAAATAATCTACCAAGCACAGGTGACAACTGATACTAGAAGAAAAGCCCCATCGTTTCAAACTACTGAAGACCTTCATGCCGTTAAGGCACCGGGCTGAGTCTTAGAGTATCTGATGTTAGTTTTCTGGTTTTTCTTCTAGTGTATATAACCTTGGGAAAGTCACTTAAAAGTTCTGTGAGCTTACTACAAAATGGAGACTGGAACACCTCTTCTCTCTTGCTCCTTCTCCTTTATGCTTAAAGCAAAGACATTTCAGGCCTCTTATGTGGAATGAGCACAAGGGCTCCAATATAATTTGGTACTTTGAAAGAAAATGAGGATGATCCAAATCTGTCTGTTCTTAATCCTTTCACAGACAATTATGTAAACAGAAGGCAAAATAAAGCCCAAAGGGAGTATTACTTGGGCACTGACAGGAAGATTTCTAGATGAGAAATCAATGAATTAGTTAGCATTTGCTTTTCCTGAGATACCTTAAATAAAGTTGAACAAAAAGCATTATTTTACTGTTTTAGGGTGGAGTCAGAGTATTCTGAAAAACACTTTGGACTTCACTTTCCTTTGCTTGTTCTTTACAGGAAAACATCTTATGTCCATGTCAACAGATCCTAGGCCTTGTCATAAAAATAGCACAATATATTTTGGTCAAAAAGGTTATGTTATAGCTGAGCTGTAAGCACTCTAATGGCTGTAATGGGGGATGACAGTCATGAGAAATTGAAGGAAAAGTCGCTGACATTCAGTGTGCCTCGATTGGATTTAACTTTGAGGTTGAAACTAAAGATATCAAAATATGACTCCTGGAATTAGCAAAGCAATTTGAGCTGGGTGAGAATGCAATGGTCCTTGGTACTGAGGATCTCAAAAGTTACTGCATATTTGCTTCATTTATAGTAGAAAGTGGAGCAGGGCAAGGAGGAAATGCAGTGTTGAGCTGGATGCCCTTTAGCGTCAGTTAGCAGTTCTTGAGAAAGGAGCTCTTTAGGGTAGCGTATAATCCAGATCTCCTCCTATAAGGTTCATATGCCTCCCATTTTGTCAATGTTTTAAAGAGGAAAACCTCTTGAAAGAGAGCATGCCTTTTTAAAGTAATTAAAAAATACAGATAGCAAAGCGGGACAGCAATTTAGAGAGCACTAATGCAGAGCACCTGAAAGTTAAGTCTTTCCATTGACTTTTGTAAGTTTTTGAGAGTTCAAAGCTGCATTTAGCTGGCAGGGGACCACCTTTGAAGGTACCTGGAGGAAGTGAGTGAAGAGAGATTTGAAGGAACAGAGGGAACATTAAACTGAAGAGGTGATTTCAGGAGTTTCATGTCAGGAAATGAAGCATACACCGGTATCACTTCTAGTCAAAAGCTACCAACAAAACAAGAAACTTGAACAAGTAGGCCACTCTTTTCAGCTAGATCTTGTGTATGTAACGGGTTATCACCTAAATACTAATACATACAAGTCAGTGACTTGGTTAAGGTGTCAGCTGCTAGAATTTCTTACCTCTGAATGTGGGCCTGCTCTTAAGAGTCTAAGTTTTAATTGATAAAACAGGGCATCCAGGTTTAAAAATTCTGGCATTGGCTCTCCCTGTGAGGTGGGTATCCAATTTCCAATTCACCAGCCATTTTGAGAAATGAGAAGCAAAACTCTTGTTCTTCCAGTTTGTAGTATCCCAGGCACAGTGGGAAAACTTGCACACCCAAAGCTACTCACTCTACAGTTCCTGTTGCAAGGCCTTGAGAGATGCAGTGGAGAGGAAGGCTATAGGTGGAAGCATGGCACCACAGCTCCAAGCCCAGCTCTGTTCCCAACCTGCCTCATGATATTGGCCACAAGGTTTGAAGGAGATGAAACGAGCAGTAGTGAAAGCAGCTGCTCAGAGAAGATGGCTTGTAGCAAGCTGGTGTCAAGACATGAGCCAAGAGCTTCATTTGTTGCCTGTGCCCCTCTATCAAAGCACTGCAGACCAGGTGCAACCCTGCAAACCTGCCCCAATGCCAGCTCTAAAGGTGACCTCAGCGTGACCCTGCAGCTAAAGAGACTCATCCACCCAACCTCACCTATGTGTTCAGGTGAAACAGTTTCCTTTCAGTCCTTTAGTGTTATTAATTGCTGTTATTTCTTTAGATTTTATGCAACAATAAAAGGGAGGGTTCTGTTCCTGGCTGCAGCAACCCCTCCCACAAATCAAAAGACTATGACTTTCATTTTGAAAAGATTGAATAAATATGCTCTGAATACAGAGGGGCACCAATTCCAAACACCCTGAAGTCTTGGAAGAAGCAATTGTTCTTTCTTTGATTTGATTCGATTCATCCCCAAAGGTTCAATATACTTATCTCACGAGTGTGGGTGGTTTTTAGAGCCAGGGCTTTGTTTCAGGTGAAGGTGTTGAAAGTTGCCACAAGAACAATGAGACAGAAAGTGTAACCAAAGGATTGGGATTTCAGCTTTCAGGAAGAGCTGGTGATTTGGGAGATCTAATTCTGAGTTATCTTTAAATGATCTGACTTTCAGTGTTGGATCATCTCCCTTTCTGAAAGTCAGATCCTGTGAAGCGGTCTTGGCTTGGTCACCAGGAATCTCTAACCTGCTGCCAGTCGTGCAGGTACGAGGACACTCTTGCTGGCAGGGAGACCCAGGGGCTGAGAGCTACAGAAAACCCTTGTCTGCCATGCTGGGACACAGCCTATTTTAACTTCCCTCAAGAAAAAGGAAAAACAACTCTTCTTGTTTTCCTAAGCCCCTTCAGTTACTGAAGGAGTCTCTGCATGTGGACATCCACATGTTTTCTTTCTCCCCAAAAAGCGCTGAGGCCTTGGTCAGGCTTCCAGTCTCCTAGCTGGGGCAAAGCGCCTCACTGAAGGGGAAAGGGCAGTGCTTTTGCTGTCACTGAAGAGACCCAATTTGGGATCTGGTGCTGTAGCCAAGTTTAAATTCTCACAGCATCATATTTAAGGGCGGGGAGCTGCTCGTCCAGTTGTGCAACCTGAACATCCCCTGTCACCCCCCTGTGGGAAAATCCCCCAGGTACCTGACACACTCCAGGGTTTCAGACCTGCAGAAGCACGGCTCGGCTCGATGCTCTCACCGTCAGCTTGCTAAGGCAGTACCTCCCCCTGTCAGGCAGAGACAGCAGGTCCTGACAGTCGTTTTGCCTTGTGTTTTATTTTGGTTAAATTAAACAGGTGTAAGATGAGAAACTGGGGAGGAAGGTTGTGTGCCTGTGTGGGGTGGAGGAATTTTGGCCATCTAGAAAAATTTAATGGTCAGTTCTGTACCATATCTTGTCAATGTCAGGAATTTGCAACAGAAGAAATGTTCCCTTCCTTGCTATTGTCCTGGAAACAAGAGAGGATTTTATTAACCTTTGTGGTTTGTCTAATTGCCTTCAGACTCTGTGTCAATTCTATCCAGTATTATCCAAAACACTTGTTTGAATAATTAAGTTTGTTCATTTGGTGAAGACCTTGATTTTGCTTTGCATAGGAAGTTTTTCACTCTTGGTAGGTAACTTAAAGTTGATGATGATAATTCTTCAGTAGTCAAAGTTACCAAAGTTCTTTGGTAGCCAAAATACCAACTAGGCAGTTATATCTGTGTTAGGAGTTTATTCCCTGGACCAGTCTTAGAGTAACAGAATAAAAGCCAGTATCTCTTCTCCAGTTTTTTGACTTATGCTTTTAGAAACAAGAATACAACTCAGCCTTCATACCTCTTTTGAAGAACAAATCCCCCAGAGTTTGGAAAGGAACAGGTTAATATTTTATCCCTGAGCTACCACAGGTGTTTGCCCTCTTTCAGGGATTACAAGAGAGCTCAGGCATGGCTGGGCTCAGCTGGAGCGAATTACTCCATCAGGAGGGCCTATAAAAGGAAGGAGAGACCAAGTGGTGGGTCAGGCACCTTGGGCAAAGGGGGCTGCTTGGTACAGAGAGCTTATTTATGTAATTCCCTTTTTAGCCCAGTTATGTGAAATGTTTTTAATTTTCCTTTGTGCCCTTTTCCCTTCCTTCCTTCCTGTCCTCAATCTAAATGGGCTTTTTTTCAGCATCCTTCATTGGCTCCCCTGACCTGCCACACTTCTCAGACTCATTTTATCTCACTGTTTCAGTTCTGTTTTACATGTTTTAGTATGTCCCATTATCTCCACATTGGAAGCTTTTTAAGCTAACAGGCTCAGCAGACTTGCAAAGACTATTAGACACGAATTATATTTTTCTGTAGCCCTTTGCATGTAAAATGCAAGTCCACTCCATTTCAAGGAAAGACAGTGAAAAATTGACCTACATTTCTGTTGGGCTATGTCTCATGTTACAGAGTGCTCAACTTTGTGGAATGATAGGGCTTTGCAGGATGTCACAAATTAGTTTGAGAAGGAAAAGTGTAAAGAATACGGAGTCAAAAATATAACAGACACTTGCTCACCACTGAATGTAAAATGTCTTGTTCCTTAGCTTAGGTGAGATTACAATTAGGGGTAGATAACACTTTAAGAGATCTATTGTTCTTGTAGGTTTTATCTTTTTTTTACAAGATAATTACAACTATTAAACACTGTTACATTTTGATTCATAGAAAAGACAAATAAATTACATCAGTAAGAACCTTATGTTCATAATATTAAGATATGTTTCTGCTTAGGAAATTGACTATTTTACAGTAATATTATAAATTATAAGATTTGATGGTTTAAAGAGTGGGTCTAACTACCAGGAATCTTAGTGTAGATAATGACTCTGGATATTTCTAGGTCTACAGTCACTGTTGCGTCTTGGCAATATATTCTCACTGTGCTCCTTTATTCTTTGCATTAACAGACAGGAATTCGGCCATATATCTTCAAATTTATCTAGTTTACTCATAGTGTAATTAATGAAGTAACCACTGCGACTTTTTGGGCCAAAGAGATTCACTGATCTGCTTGAGGTGACAGTGGAAATCTGTAGCAGATCTCCTGAACCTTAGTTTCCTTACTTTTCTCCTTAGATGTATATTTTCTGTCTGTCCTAGTCTGCTGAGTAGTGGGTCTAATTGTGCTCTTCATAAAGGGGTTGCAAGGCTTAGTCAGTGTTTGCACAGTATTTAAGAGTCTCAGAATGAAAATGCAGTTTCTAAATGATGAGCAACATTGCTCCTGACAAATGGCCGAGGCATTGTGTTGTCTTTGTACTTCTGAAATAATTCAATGAAAGATCTAGAAGTTAAATTTTGTGGATGAGTTTTTTGGCTTGCAAAGGACAGGGGAGAACCCCAGCATGGAGGCATATGCATGTACTGTTTCCTTTTCTTTGTGTTTGGCTTAAGAATATGTACAAGACACAACCCTGGGCAAATTTTGTAGGCCTTTATGTGGTTTAAGGACTTCAGTTCATTGTTGTTCAGGTTATTTTTACTTCAGATTTCTTTATTCTATTTCCTTTAACAAGTGGTTCATAAAAGAAGGAGATGTGGCATTTTGTTCTGGCTCTGATTTGATTACAAAAAACACCAACAGAATAGCAGCCAGTGTGCACTAAATCTCTTTTTAAGTACTGTATTAAAGCTTTCTCTCCTTTCTTCTTTACACTCACTTTAGATTTCATTTTCTATACAGTTATATTTAAATACCAACAAAGGCCTGACCTCCTTGATGTTCAAGTTCAAAATCTGCCTTGAACCTAATAGGACTAGAACTACCTCTTTCATCCTTGGGAGTTTCCAGATAGTTTAATCAGCCCAAGGAGCCTTCATTCCTTGCTGGAACCTCTTGAGGGACTTCATGATGGAAATAACAGGTAAGCAGCACAGCAGTGGATTCCCATGAACTCATATACACAGGCTAGCAAACCTTAAGCTATGGATACTGGGGAATGGCAGAGCTCAAGGGAAGGGATTTTTTTGCTCAGTAGCATGACGTAATACCTGCTCAGCAGTTCAGCATCCTCCATTGCAGATGAGGCTAGGGCCAGAGACAAGGAGTCTGGATTTGGCCCCTTGTGCTTATTCTAACTTATGTTTATTGTTAGTCAACCAATTTGACTCTGCTGGCATCAAGAGTTGATGTTAGACTCTCCCCCAGATCCATCTTCTACAGCAGCTGCTCAGCAGTGCTGTTTGGTGTCACCTCCTGCATTGACTCATCATTTCTGGATGGAGGCTTTGCTTTCAGGGCAATTGCAAGAGCTGTTTTCTAGAGGAAAAAGACACCACTTGAGTCACAGAGAGCTCTGTTAGATGGGTTGTTGCTTCTTAATATGAAAATAATGGGTGAAAAAAGCAGGAAACGGAAGACATTAAAGTGTGGGATGGAGATTTAAATGTAGGAGAGACTGTAGAAGATGTAAAGTTTAATTAGGTTTATAGAAATGTAGGTCAGCACTCATTTAGATTTTTGAAATGTTTGATAAAACAAGAAAATACGTGTACCAGAGTTCAGTACAAAAATCCATCTTTTTATAAGTTATGAAAAATGTTAAAGTTCTGGTCCAATTACTGATTTTCTGCTCCCTCACATACACTGGCAGATGTGTGCTTCACCTTCTGCTCACTGGGCCTGCTATCTGTCACTCACTGCCTTTCTTAAGAAGTGACTACAGACATCTACACAGCAAAGAGATATTTTAATATTCATTAACTTTTTAATCTTACAGGAAAAGATATAAAGATACGTGGCTTGAAGATGGAAACCAAAGAAATTCAGAATCGAAGCAAGTTCTGCATTTTAAGAAGCGTAATTAATCTGTGATACCTGGAGATGTAGTGGATTCTCTGCCATGGCAACTTCTTAAATCAAGTCTTGGTGTCTTTTTTGAGTGTTATAGCAGGAAAAACAGTAGTTACAATGTGAGATCATTGTCTTCTAAAATAAAGGTGATCAGGCTGTTAGGGACAGTACTCTGCCCACTTCTTGCTATGAGAATTTACTTTTTTGTTTCTAGTTATAAAATTATATAGTTTACCTGAATCAATCCTATGTCTCAGTTCTCTATGAAAACCTCTGACTCCGTATGCCGGGATCCATATTTAGAATAAATATGTGATAGAAAGAGTG
>NW_010207687.1:36702-41163 GCF_000695765.1 Mesitornis unicolor
GGGCTATAAAAATACTTAATCAGAAGGAAGGAGATCAGTGTTGTTACTTGATGACTTTAAAGCAGCAAGACTGGGGATAAGAATCAAATCCTGATCACAAGAGACTGCAATTCTTTAGATAATGTTTCTAGCTGCATAGGGAGCTTGTTGATTGTGGAGAAACACATATTGCACAGCGTATAAAGCTCAGGTCCAAGCTGACCTGCCAATCAAATTCTAACAAGCAGACCCCTTAAAAAAGGTCTCCTGATGAAATACATTTACTTTGTGTCATAGGTTGGCATTGCCTTACCTTATGCTTCATTAAATATGTTGCAGAGGGTCAAGTAACACCAATGGGAAGTGGTAAATTCTGGATAAACACTTGTTTTAAGGACTACATTTGTGGAGTCTTTGTTTGCTGTCAAGACCTGACTGTGTTTGTCAGTGTCCCAGCTCAGCAGTGTTTTGGGTAGGGAGATTCTGTGAGAAGGGCTGGTATCTTAAAGCTCCTGAATTTGATGCACAAGGAAACTTTCAGTGTCTTTTGCCTCCGTTAACAAGCAGGCACCACAGTGCTGAAAAAGTTAATCACCAGGCTGTTTGCACCAAACCTGACGGCATGGCTGGAAACTTTTTAGCTTGTTCTATTCTTCCTTGTCCTTATCCCCACTTCTTTCCATCACTCTTCTCACATCCTGTAAAAGAAATCAATCAAAATGTAGATTAAAATTCCAAGTAAAACTCAGTATTTCTTCAGGAAAGATAATAGCTGCTAGACAAAAGTACACCTCTCGCATTCTGACAAAACAGCATACTGTACCCTGCAGGTTCACTTGCTTCTCCTCAGTGCTGTTTATAGTGGGTTATTTCCTTTTTATTTTCAATGTGTTCCAGTCTGAAATTCCTCATTCTGAGCATTTGCTATGATGAGAGTCATATAAATCTGGAGAAAGAAAAAGAAAAAAGATGATGTGCCAGAATGGGTAGCTTAATCCCAGCCAATGACAAAATAAGGCGATTGCCTCTATATCTGTGAATTTTATGAATGTGTATATCATTTGTCAGTGCTGAAGACATACCTTTCCCATGAAGAAACGTACAAATGTGTCCAAATGTATTTTAGTTGTTAATGGCTTTTGAAAATATTACTTAATTAGAACTAGAGTTCTCTAACCACAATGCTGATTCAAAGGACAGTCCATGGTATCATGGTCTGGGACTGACTGGCTGAACACTTACAAGAGTTGGCTAGGACAAGGCTTTCTGGGAAAGAGAGGACGAAGCCATTTTCTTTTAAGGCTGTCAAGAAGAATTCTGCTTTTGAGGGTTGCTTTTGGGCAACCATCCATGAGGGTCTGGAGTAGGATAGCTGATGCACTCCTATATAAACTTCTGACACCTGTCAAAAAGTAATGGTTTTTTGTTACTGCCGACACAGGCCAGACTCAGACCAATGACCAAGAGGTGAAAGGCTCTGTATCCCATTAGCAATTTTCCTCTGTACGTTTCTTCTATTGTTAATTTTTAGTATCCTTGAAACTCACACTGCAGAGCTTCACTGGCACCAGTTGATCATAAAATAAGACATAAGAAGTTTAAGTGCATCTATTTTGAGGGCTAGGCAGATTCTTTCAGTCTGATATTTCATCCCCATTCTCAGATATGCTGCATGATTTTTTGCTTGTTTACGGAAATGAATGATATATCAAAGCCTTCAAGTTTTATTTTCTTCTCAAAGTTTTTTAGACATACTAAAGGACACAATCCTAGAAGCTAGAATGTAATTACAGATTTTGCATCTCCTGTATGACCTGTCAGAAGTCTGCTATCTCTTATAAAGCCATTCCAGCATATACTTAATGTCAGTTTGACAGAAGAAACACTTTCATAGGTTCTTTTTGATTGACACATTTAAAATGACATCAGTTCCTAGTTTTAAAACCTACTGTTATTAAGTCTCTGTTGCTATTTATGTTAGAAATATGTGCATGTATGTCAAAACAATACATCAGCTTTGCTGATTGGCTGCACCTCGGTTGTGTTACCAAGGTAACAGAACAATTGCTTTTAATCTTTTCTAAATTGTTTTATTTGTTTGTTTCACATTCCAATTTTCATGTTTAATTTTTCGAAAGCAGAAGTGGATGACTATTTTAAAAATATTTTTTAGACCACTGGTGCATTCTGCACATTTTATGAAATGTGCAGAGACATACACAGTCAGTCAAGATAAAAGAAAAGAGTAAATAATTAAATGGACTATTTGAGATAAATATCTATTACTGTGTTACTGGGTATACAACTGGCTTTTCAGTGTGGTATGTTTTGCATTTATTGGTTACTTATGAAGTAGTACGTGATGTATTCATATCCATCACAATTTGGTTATCTTCTTAGATGGTAAGACCTATGTCTTTTTTTGTAATGCCAACTGCATTCTTGGCAATATCAAAATGTAAGTAATTACCTTGTGGTACTTTCATATTTTGACTTGGAAAGGTACCTCTCCACCCAACTGGAAGAGTTTTCATTATTTGTGTGAGAGATTCTAAATCCCCAGTATAGACCAGCCAATATTTTTACCAGAAGCACCTCCTGTTCATGTCTGGAGGTGAATTTTGATTTTTCAGTATGTAACTCCAATAGGAATTATTGATGTTTGCGATTTCCTCTCCTCTTTGGTTATGAAGCAAACCCCAAACAACTTCTCATACCTAGGCTAAATCTGCAAGATCTTCAGTAAAGCTTCATCCATTCAAATGCATCCCAGCTGATGTCATCCCAAATAGTGATGAGCACAGTAAACTCTAGAGTTGTAGCTGGCGTTATGTGGGTTAGACACAGTTTTGGTTTATGACATGTCAGTAAGGATGACCTCAGTGTTTCTTGGTCAGTGTATTTCAGTTGTAAACATGCATACAGATAGGTAGGCTCTCATCTTTTGGGTAAGATTATGTCTGTACTTATATACATTTACAGTGGAATTTAGGAACAAAATGTATGTGACAGATAATGATGGTTTTCCATCATGCTCCCAGATAACACCTGGAAAGGCACAATCTTGTCTCATTCAGGCTTAAGTGGGCCTGGGCAAGAGGTGATTTTTCTACATATGCTTTTCCAAAGTAATTATCATGCTATGAAAGTGTTAAGTAAAACATAGACCAATGTATAACTTTGGAGTAAGCTTTTCAGATATTTTCTTTTCCTAAAAATGGGGGCCTCACATTGTATCCTTCCTGTAGAAACTTGCTTAATGTGTTATTAAATCAAAAGTTACATGTATCAAGATTAGTGTCCCAAGCTTTGCTAATGGTTCATCAGAGAAATTTCAGTGTCCATCCCAGGACAGGAGTGGCTATGTATCCAGGTGAAATTCCAGCAAAAGGGTGGATTATATCTGTTAGCTGCTTACATCAAAGAGGTTATAAGAGCAGTGTATGTCTCCTGGTTAAGGATGTGTAATTATGCTTATTAGGACACATTCCAATAATCTTCAGGTTCTTTTTAGTAGATGGCAAAAGGAGATCAGAGAGATCTTACACCTGTAGGCTATTTTTAATTGATAGCAAAAGAAGATCAGAGAGATCTTACACCTCCACGAGGTTTCATTGTCTTTGCTATACTATACCAAAATGTTCTGTAACCGTAACCTCAGTAACTTGATAAATACTGCACACAGAGTCCAAGCATACGTTACAATAAATTTTATTACTAAAGTAAAGAAAACATATTGTTGATATGACTACAATGGAGAGATTTATGTTGGGAAAGATCAACAAGTGCAAATACAGACTCGCCAGGTTCTACCTGAAGAATGAGAACAAACATTGTATTTCAGCAAAAAGGAAGAAATGCACTTACAACTCTCTTGGCCAGTTCTTCAGAAATCAGTTTTCACAAGGATCATGGTTTGTGTTCCCAACCCACTCTTTGATGTTATCTAACCATTGTATCAACTGTTTTCCTGTTATATTATTTTGAAACGCTTTCCAAGGGCTTGCATAAATGTAAACAGTTAGGCATTTTCTGAGTTCAAGTTACACCTAAAATATATAAAACAATAGTCTTGAGTTTAATGAATAAACCATGCTGTATTAGCCCTTGCAAAGAATTAGATTTAAAAAGTAGGATGTGAAAATAATGAAATTCTGTAATAACTGATTTTACAAATAGTATCTCCTACCTGAAAACTGTGGGAATATTGGAAATTATGACTGCGGGATGGAGCAACTCATGTAATGAGGTGATGTGCCAAATGAGCAGCTAAAACTAGAAGGAAATACCATGTGGGTTCATGAATAGTGTAGTGAAACTTCATGACAAAATCTATATCCAACGACAACGTTGGTCATAGAAATATATTGAGTTGAATATAGGCTTGAGCGGATGAATTGTAACACATCCTCAGAAGAATTTTCGCAGATTAAGAACTCATGGTCCTGTTTAGGTAAAAGTAGTATATTATTTATATAATAT
>NW_010207688.1:0-3670 GCF_000695765.1 Mesitornis unicolor
GTGTTTGGGAATGATTAAAAAAAAACCCAGATGAAATCCACAGAAAGCTCTTCAGTAACTGAGTGGGTCAGTGCCTGAAGAAGCCCTGAAGCACGTTCATTCAACCCAAAGCCTGGCCTTTCCCATACTCTTCCTATTTCAGCTGAGGTTGGCAGACCCGCACCCTCCCAGTCTGTGGCACCTTCACTGTGAAACAGCACTGAGGTTTGCTGGTTTTTTAACTCTGTTGCACTTTTCTGCGGTCACTTTCTCTGAATGCAGGCTGCAGGCATAGCAATGGCTGTGGTGCGAGCCCAACCCCAGCAGGAACAAACCTGTTCCCCCCAGAACAACTCCAGGACAAGGAACCAAGAGGCTGAGGGAGGGGACAGGGCTCTGAGCCCCTTCCCACCTTTTCTTTTTCCTTCTGAATCAGCGTTTGCATCTCTTTGTTCCAGCCCAGCAGCTCCACCAGCTTCTCGACCCCACTGACCACGTCCCCCAGCTGGGCTACATCGTTGTAGCGCGGTCCCCAGGCAAAGGGTCCAACGAGATCTCGGTTGATCAGGACTCGGGGGACAGAGCTGCGAATGGCTCCTGCCAGGCTGGCAAAGGGCTCCACCTAAAGGGAGGCAACCGAAGGAGCAGAGACACATCACCCCACTGAGGGTCTCCGAGCACATGCACCCTATTTCTTACCCTGCCACCTCAAATTTTACCTCAATGACCCCGCTTTCTTGCCTTCTCTAAACCCTCTCCCTCCTCCAGAGTCCCCCTCGGGCTCTGTTTTCCATGTGCCTTTTTCTCCTTGTGAGCAGCAGTTTCCCTTGGTCCCAGACCTCCAGGGATGTTCCGATGATGAAAAGCAGGTCTGCCATGGGGAAGTCGGTGACGTGCAGGAAGAAGCGCTGTGGGAGCTCCTCACCAAAGAACACAATGTCAGGCTTGATGACTCCAGTGCAGACGCGACAGTGAGGGACCTTGTCTGCCATGACGTCCCCCTGGAGCAAGAGCACCCAACAGCAATCGTTACAGGTCAGCACATACCTGCAAAAGCAGGGTCAGAACCACAACACATCCTCACAGCAACACCCAGCCCCAGGTCTGGTCCCCTCCAATAAAACCTCTTGGCCCTGAAGGCAAAATAACCCTCAAGAGGGTCTTCTCCTTGCATTCATTTATGTGTCGATGCCCAGCTGGGAGCACTCACCCTGAAGTCCTCTCCTGGGAACTTCCTTCGACAGACTGTACAAGTGGCAGTGGCGAAGGTGCCGTGGGCTTCCACCAGTCTATCGGGAGGGATCCCAGCAACTGGAACACAGCGTGTGGGAGAGGAGCAGCTCAGTGTGAGGTGGCTGAACCAGAGGCCTCACATTCACTGGGCATTTCCCCAGCCCCGCCTCCTATTCTGCTTCTCACTCTCACCTCTTCTCACTGAGAGCTGAGGAAGGGAAACTCACCTCTCTCCAATCCGTCGATATTCTGGGTGTAGAGGCGCAAGAGGAGCCCTTTGTCATGCAGGAGCCTCAAGAAGTAGTGGGCGTAGTTGGGTCTGTAGTTGCCAGGGTAGAGCTCCTTGGCCAAAGTGAAAAAGGGCTTAGGGTTGATGAAGAAATACCTCAGTTCAAATATGGCTTCTGGGTAAGGGATGTTGTATTGCTCGAGGTTACTGTAAAGGCCACTCCCTGGGGATCTGCAATGAGAGGAGAGTGGAACTGGCAGTCAGTGTGCCCACGACAGTGCAGCCAGCCAGGTCCCTGGGTGTCCACCCACTTTGTGCTGTCCGTTGTGTGTCGAGAGCAGCTGAGATTACTGCTGCAAAGGAGAACCTGCCTCTCACCCCTGCCCTACAGCTGCCCCACCTTCCCTGGCTGCAGAGGGCTGAGGATAAGGATGTAAGGGCCGTGCTCTCCTTAGCTGAGGCGTCTCAAGCCAGTGCTGCGGCCACATTGGCTCTTCTCTGGAGGCCAAGACAGTGCAGGGAGTGCATCCACAGAATCAAGCGACGAGTGTGACTTCACTGTCCTGAAAACCTGGGCCAAGAACTGGCCCAGAGTCCGAGGCAGCCTTTGGCTGGAGGAGGAAGAGCAGCAGGCACGGAAACTCCTGTGCCCAGGGCAGCCTGGCACAGATAAACAAAACGGAGGGGCAAGAGGAGCAGCAGGCACCAGCATTATGGAAGCTGAAGGTCTTTGCCCTCCCAGCACTTAAAAAGGACAAATGAGCGATGGAAGCATTACCTAAAATCTGGGATGCCACTGGGGGTGCTAATCCCAGCGCCAGCCATCACCACCACTCGCCGACACTCCTTGTTCTGAATCAGCGCTGCCACGTCCTGCAGGGTCAGCTGCTGCTTCCCACCATCACCTCCCCATCTGCCCATCCCTAGGATGGCTCTGGTGGCAGCAGACAGAGAGAACGGCCTGGCCCGTTGAATCCTGCACAGAAAAGAGAGAAAACAACAGCTAAAAACTGCTCAGGGGAAGAGAACCACCCCAAGGATGTGGCAGAAAGCTCTTCAATTGGCAGGACTGTGTGCCAGTACTTAACAAGGATAAAGCTGAACTGCTAGTTTAATCCCTGCCCCAGGAACAGATCACTTCCATTGCACTTTCTTATGTGGATCTAAAAATACCAAATCACTGGTACCCCCATGAGAGAGGTTTTTTTTTGGACAGGGAGTGGACACAGGGCTGTGGGACTGGGACTCACAGGTCCCACAGTTGATTTACACAGCTCTGGGGATACAGAAGACTCTTTTCCATGTCCCAAGTTTCAAGAGGTTTCTAACAGGGTGATGTGGGACAACGCTGCTCAGGTCAGCACAGACATTTTCATCTCTCCGTTTCCCCCAAGGGCTCTGCCTTGACCGAGCTCCGCACATAAACGGCAAACTCCTAAAGGAACCACAGGTCAGCATCACGTACAGACAGGGCTGAGAACAACCATTATCATCTCAAGGAACAGCTTATCCCCAGACAATTAGTGCTTGCTCGTGCAGGACATTATGATCAGTCCAGAGAAGGCGTGGGAATGTGCGAGCCAAGAGAGAGCTGCTGGACCTTGGCAATCACAAATGGTAATTATTGAGCTGCAAGTGTCCACTCACTCAGCGTGGTCGGCGCTGTCTTCACAAGGACACGGCTCTGCCTTGTCAGACCAGGTTCCCAGGGAGCTAAATTCAGAGTCTGGCAAACACTAATATATTATTTTCTGGTAAATCTCTCTGCTCTTCAAGCTCCCAAGCCAGCCTGGGCTGACAGAGGCAGTGACCCATCTGCCTGTTCAGACAGGAGAGGTGAGGCCCTCCATCCCATGCTTTCATCCTAACAGTACTGGTTCCATTCCTTCTCTTCAGCAGCCCCGTGCAGAGGCGTGGTGGGTGCCAGGCACCAACACCGGCGGTGAGGGGATGAGTGTGCAAAGCCAGACGGCCCTACCTCCATGCTCTGCCTCCAGAGCAAAGGGAGAGTCGGGCCAGGCCCTCCAGGCCGCTGCTGCTGCTGCTGCCATCCCTGGGGCCGTGCTCCCACAGGCTCCTCCATGCTGCAAGAGAGCAGAGAGTTGGTGAACGAGCGTTGAAGGAGAACTGGAGGGCAGCAACATGAGGGCGAACGCGGGGTCTCTTGGGGCCTACTCAGGATCCGCACCTGCCCCGCAGCCCTCCTCAGGACACGCTCCTGCCCCTCAG
>NW_010207689.1:0-24327 GCF_000695765.1 Mesitornis unicolor
GCCCCTCCTTCCATGATCTATAAACTTTTCCTTTCCTAAGTGTTCCTTACCCGTCATGGAAAAGCCTTGCAAGGTGAGTGGAGCAAGGAGAAAGATCGCTGATGATCTAAAGAAACAGAGAGACAAGACAGTGGCAAGGGATCGTTCCCTTAAAGCTAAAACAACGAAGGGTGGGTCTTGCAGCCAGCCAGGATGAGCTGGCAGAGTCCTCCTTGCAGAGCAGCAGGAAGTATACTGGAAAGGTGGTGACACACGCAGTGAGATTGAGGGGCAGGAAAAAAACAAGGATATATTTGTTAGTTTATGTGAAATCCCAGCCCAGACAACCTGGACTGCAAGTGGGCGTGTTTGCATACCAGCAATATGAGCCACACACTCATGCTAAGGAAAACTGTATTCAAAGTTCCTGTATCTTTGCATTCATGTGTTCAGATAATTTAGACAACAGTTGGCAACTGCTAGGTGTCCCTGCAACAGTCATGTGACAAGCTCTGCTCGGAGAGTTGCAAGCCCAGGTTCTCAATGAACAATTTATGGGTATCTGTCATTGCCAAATGAGGGGCTCTAACACAGGCTCAGTTGCAGTCCTGACTGCAACTCAGTAGCCAACTTGGAGGGTGAGTCTGCAAGAAGGTGCCTGTGGAAGAGGTGCTGGCACTAAGATGTGCATTCAGCTCTCCCGCAGCACCCTTTGGAAGGTTTTAAATATTTAAGGTGTTTGGATTTGGACTATCCATTATAGGTGCTTCTCATACTCTAAGGAAAATACTTGGCGTGTGGCGAGCAAGTGAGAATTGGGCAAGTCCTCTGCTGAAGGAAAACTGAATGGTCCCTCAGCCCCTGTGTAAAAAGTGCTGAGGAGAGGGAAGTATAGAGGGCTGGGAAGCAGGCTGCATTGGCTCTTTCTTTTGCAGAATGTAAAGCTACAGTTTGTTTAAACTGGCACAAATTGGGACCGATTTCACTGCAGTTCACTGACAGGCACTGGAAAAAAGCAGAGGAGTCGACAGAAAACCCAGGGCTGTCCAGTCACAGTGATAGTCAGAAGTTATACAGTGAATTCTGCAGCATCTCTTGGTGATATGACAACTCATGTCCATTGTATTTCTTTAGATATGTGAAACCTGTTTCAGTTTGTCCAGCAGTTTCACAAATCCTCCTAGCTTCATTCTCTCTTTGCTTTACTGATCGCTTTTAATTTCAGGGCAGAACCAAATTTCTTTCAACTCAGTGGATGTGTGTGGCTCCCTCCAGCAGGCAGAGCTGGCTGCTATAGATCTTGTTCTTTGGGCACAGTATCACTGAGTAATCTCTTTGTATTCTGCATTGCATACATGGGTGAGATAATTTCTACAGGCATTTTGGCTCCTAACTCAATTTATGAACCAGTGTCTTTTAGAATTAGATGTCACAGTGAAAAAGAGTAATAGGGACATAAAATAGAAAGGCCTACACTCAGAGACCTTTTTAATAAGCAATTAATTTTAAATAGTACCTGAAGCATTTTTTTTTTTAACCTGGAAATTAACATAGTTCCTCAAAAGGTCAATGTCTGGAATACAGTTTTGCCAAGATTAATGCTTTGTTTTTGATGTCTGGTAGCTCCTCCAGCATTAAGGGAACTGCTTAAGTGGATGAAGGTAGCCACAGGTGCTACATTTTTGAACAATTGTGTAATCACTACTTGGGTTGTGACAGCTCCTTTGGAACACCAATGGAATGTTTTCTGTTCCCAATGAAAGTGTTAGACAAGTGATGTAGCTTTAAAATATGTATTTAGTCAGCTTTAGTTGTATTAAATGCTGGCCTTTTTAACAATGGCCAGGTTAACAGTGAGAGTTGCATGGCTGTAAGAGAAGAAAACTTGCTGTACAGTATCTTCAAGGTACTTGCTCTGGATACTTACAGATTGTTGCAATTAAGAATACTAGATTCAAAAACACCCAGTGGCTAGACACTGTTTATTTAAAAACTTCTAGATGTGACCAGTGACCTTGGCTTCAATATTTAACAAAAACTATAAATAGTCCAGCCATATTACAAGATGGATTGACATGTACAAGATTTATTAGTCAGCAATTAACTATCAGAGAGATTTTTGTTTAATCTCTGGTCATCTTAGCTGTGGGAAGAAGCAGGCAGAGGGAAGAGAGTTTATTTCACCTCATTCCTGACCTCCAGTTAATTTATGAAACAGGTCTTCATCCAGTGTTTCATTCTGGTGTTTGGAGCGGGTTGACAAGAAGATGTAGCCCCCAATATACTCATGGATGATTTTGCAGTCTGCGCTCAGACACGTGAAAGCGATAGACACATTCTGGTCAAACTCGAATGCAACCTAAAGAAAATACATATGGCAAAGTCAGGAACAGGGATAAAATGCATCTGCGAAAAAAGAGCAAGTGTGAGAGCATAACTCTCATAAATGTATCTCACAAATTTATTTATTTAATTTTTTATTTATCACAAATACTGTGATAAAGCAGTACCTGTCTCAACCAAGAGCTATAAAGATTTCTGGGTCTGCAGGATGTGGAGAGTATTTGGCTGCATGTTCATTAATTTTCTGCTATGGCAGGGCCCTCTTGTGGTCAAAATCTTGTTGCTTGTTTAGGCAGGCAACAAAAACATACTTTTAACTAGTTTTTCTAATGGTGTATAAAGCAAAAGCTGAGAAGAGCAGGAAATCTTGACTCTTTGTACACTTAGCCAATTATGTTTAATACTGTCAATTCTTATGTGCTGACCTTAAATCTGCTTTTGGGGTCCAGGCTTTGATTTCCAACTACTGTCAGTTCTAAAATCCAGCAAACTGAGGTTAGTTGCCTACTGTGGATTCTGCCTTTTTTGAGAGTGATTTAAAGCAAACCCAACAGCTTTACCCAGCATTAGAGGCTCCGGCACAGGAAGAACTGCAGGAGTACTAGGGATTGTATCTGATCTCTCCTGGCTCCTACAGATGGATTGGAAAACTACGTGCAGGAACAGTTTCCAAGCTGCTTGAATGTATATCAGGTCACACGAGTTCTACTCCTGAAATCTACAATTTGCAAAGCTGTCTTCAAGCTTTCAAACCCAAATTCTCCAGCAAGCTGCTAGGCAATAGCTGGCCCCACTGAGCAGCCTTCAGCAGGGTCAGGAGCATCCCAGTATAAATCACACAATGCAGGTTCTTTCTCAGGACCATACACTGACACAGAGGAGCTCACACCCTGCCCTTGCAATCTCAGTTTGGGATTTGAAAGACAAACTGGATTCCTGTATCCTCAATAGAGACTGAATCACCACAATTTAAGAGGATGATGCATAAACTAGACTATACAGAGAGTTAAAATGAGATTTTTACTGACAGAGCAGTAAATAGATTGGAATTTACCTTTGAGTCTCTGTATTTCATCCTATCAAAATCAAGAGCAACTTATAAAGAATAAGCTTGGTAGGAACCTTTTAAACTGGAGATCTTTTACTTTTGAATTTTCACTACAGACTCCATTAAGAAAAAGTTTAGACAGATTATTTAATAACATGTCACAACACATTCAAAATCTTTTCACTCTGAGGTTTAAAAAGCTTTTCTGAAAGCATCCTCCAGTGTCTCAAATGTAATGACTGAATGCAGAGAGCTGTTCCAGTTTTACCTGGCGTGTTTCCCAGTTCACATTCCACTGCTTCATGTTGGAGAACCTCCACGTTGTGATAGGATCTCCTGTGGCTATATCTATTCGTATCAGCCTGTTATAGGACACTCCAAGCATATCAATCTTTTTGCTTCCTTTAAACCTGAAAAAAACCCCAAAACAACAAAGCCTTTGAGCAGATCTGATTTGCAGAAATATTTCTCTTGCCCTTCTCTGAAAGTGCAAAAAATGTGGGAAAAGTCACAACAGCCTGCGATTGAGGAGAGCTTGGACCCTTCTTTAGAACAGTATTTATTATAAGGCAGAAATGTAGGTTGGTGAACCATGGTATAAGATGGAAAATAGGCAGGCAGGTAGATCTAGCTGAAATGTTTCCAATGAATTGTTTTTCTGCTAAAAAACACTGTTCTGCCAAAATGCATTAATTTGATTATACTTTTACTGGAAAAGTGTCAACAATAATTTTCCTTGCTTCACATTTCACTAATGTTGAAACATGTTCTTCTAGTTGTATTCACCTAAATTATATAAGCATATAATAGGAATAGTTAGGAAAAGGTTATTCTGCTAAAGAAACTACATTATTCTACCTTCATGCTGAAAGCTGGAAGAAATCTCATCTGTCTGCTGTTAATATTTTCAGTACTTTTGATCCCATTTCTGAACCTTCTTGCCTTAAGATGAAGCTGGCTCTTAGGGAATGAATGTGACCTGGACCAAAATTTGTGCCTTAATGCCCCACCGAGATACTTCACATCACTTTGGAGAAATTCACCGAGGTGTTCTACAAAATGCAGTTTAGGTGTTGGGTTTGTTTGTTTAACAGAATTAGTGCTGACAGATGGGACAAAACACCTATATCTATGTTAGTAAATTAAATAATGGCAGGAAAGATTTCTGGGCACTGAACTCATGTGCTGTTAAATTGCTAGAAGAGCCCCAGGCAGAACTCTGGCTGCAACTGAGCAGCGCTCTCTCAAATGACTCCCAGGTACAGCCAGGAGCTGGAACACCCAAGGACCAACATGATCTGGTAGTTCACATGAGGCTACTGGGTTTTGGGAAGTCAGAGTGTTTCATAGTACAGATGTGGGGTGTTCTATGCCAGCTGGCCTCTGTGCCAGAGAATGGTTCTCAGCTGGTTCCATTTATACCATAGATGATTCCTAAGTAGCCGTGCAAGAGGTGTTAAGCACAGGTTATGGAAGGTAACCATATGTATGGTAGTGTCAGTACTTTTCAGTCTTTTTGTAGGGTTTTTTTTGAGAAGAAAGAATGCAGGTCAGAACCCCATCATATTCAAGATAAGTGTCCAGGGAAACTGCTGTGAACACAACAGGACCCTTCTTGTGATGACTGCCCTTCTAGAGTCACCTGTTAGCAGTTTTCTTGATGAAATGCCAAAGAAATTATGCTCTGCAAAAATTATTTTATCATAAAATCTGATCCAATTTATAATAAAATTTATAATAAAATCTGATTAAAAAAAATCTGATCATAAAATCTGATCAATCCAATGAGCAAGAGTTGGAGGGGACAAATATATTGCAAACCTGAGAAAACCAACAAGGCATGCATTTTTTACGTTTTATTGAGTTTATGTCAGTACGGGTTTAATCCTAGCGATAAGTTACTTCAGGCAAAACCTGACAGGTCTGTATGAAGACAGACATAATGGAGAGTCTCACTCCAGGAATGGAGCTACTAAGTGCTACTGCTATAGAAAAAAACAGCAGTATGGAAGTTACTAAAACTAAAAAAGGTCTATGGGGGGACAAAAATGGAGAATGTTTCCAGAACAGTGAGTCAAAGAACTTCCTGCAAATCACTAAGCATGAACACATTATGGCAGCTTGACATTGCTGTAACAGTATGATTACCTTACAACGTAGTAGGATAAGCCAAACTCAGGGAGGGACTGCCACTCTTGAATAAAATGCAACTTGGCCTCCACTAAGGTCATGTGGGAGACATTTTGATGGGCTTCCAGAATACGAGCAGCCAACTGGGAAACACAGGTAGAAAGAAAAGCTTCAATTGACTGGAGAAAAAAAATACCCTTGCTTTCACTAAATCAAACAGCATTGGCTCTGATCCCATGTTCAGACACTTAGCCACCACTGTTCATGCAGATGTATTGTGCAGACCACTTGGGGACAGATCCTGAGCTACAAGGACAGAATAGTGCAGGAAGGTCTCAGTGTCTGGGTTTGTGCTCCAGCACACTGCTTTGGAGACTGCGTCCTGAGGATGAGTGGGCTGAACTCTTTCACAGCAAAAGCAGTGGACAAGGAATTAGGTGGAGGTGAAGGAGAGGCCCCTAGGCCAAGAGGGCGGGAAGACACTGTTATTAAAGATGCAGACAGTAACTTCCTCTCCTTAAAAACCTTCATTTCTTACTCAGAAGAGACTTTCAGGGAGAGCATTATCATGAGGAGAACATGATGAGTGACTCAGGAGGCAGTGTGGATACAGGAGGAGTACTTGGAAAAAGTGCCAATAGACTTGTCCATGTGTTCATTTTAAAGAAAAGGCCTCTTGCTAAATATCAAAGGGACAAATTAGTACGGCAAGATGATTCTGCTGTATAGTTTCAATCCAGCCTCACCCCAAGCAATCATTGGAAGCACCCATCCCCAACCATCAAGCCATGCTCAGGATACCTGCTTGGACTTGCGTTTTTTGGTATAACGTGGTGAGACAAAGCATTCTGGTTTCATATCAATGCTTTGTGGATCAGAGACAGCCTGAGGAGACATGGTCCAGTTCTTCATCTTTAGAAATGAAAGGATCTTGTGGACCTCAGGATGATAAGAGCTGTCAGCCATTGTTTTGCCTCTGGAGGCTAAAACACAAGCAGCCATCCACCGAGCATACTGATTCTCCTGCAACAAAGACAATCATTTGATATTTTTAGACAAACTATTTATGAAGATGGCCACTGTTCACACATCTTTCACTGCATGATAAAACTACTCTGGAGTTATTCTGCTTAATTTGTGTGGATGTGCAGTTACCATTGTACTGTTGTTCTTCCCTGACTGGGCTAGTTCCACTTACAGGACTACCTTTGTGGATTAATTACATTTCAAATTTTCAAAGAAATACAGTACTTTGGAAGATTCTCTTGGAAATTTTATTGCATGACTGTTTTTCACCTAATGAACAATTTTTACACAATTTGGATTGATATATTTCAATACAAATGAAATACACTGAAATGGAAAAGAAATGTAAGTTTCTTATCACGCTACCCTTGTCTGAATGGGGAAGAGTTCTAATTAACAAAAAAGAAGATAATAAAACCAAACTCCAGTCCTTTGAAAACACTCAAGCAAAACTTTATAATTTCTTTTTACTTCTTTGACAGTATGTTGTTTTCTTCTTTCCAGCAGCTGTACTTGGAAACCGATGATAAACAGAATTACTGTCCTTTCGTCCCCTCAAACATGAAGTATTTGGTAGACCACCACATCATTCTTAAATTTTACTAAACATGCAGCTAATAAACTCTTCGCAGCATCCTTATTTTTCTACACCAAGTCTAAAACAGGACAATGCGTCATCTAGACAACCTGCCAATAAATATGGAACACAAACTTTCCCTTGGCTTATTACTCACGTTTTCGCATCTTAAATATACTTCATTCATGCCATCAGCAACAGGAATTAGTAATTTGATTCCAAGCTTCTTTGCTGCAACATTTACATCTGATACAACTTCACATCCTAGATCACAAAGAATCAGAAATAAATGACTTTATTTAACTACTACATCACTAACTTTAAGTACTGATTAATACTAAAGAACAGCACTTAATGGTTCTTTTTCTCTGAGATTAATGGCCAAGACGTTTGAAGCTTAGGCCTAATGAAAGGTTTCTGTTCTAGTTCACTGCCTGGTCTGGCTTGCTAGGGTGATGAATGCTCTGTCCTCAAAGAGCATGTTAGTCAATGTGGAAGAGAAGGGATCCAAGTGCTCTCAAAACCTCAGCCTGATCTTAGGAAATCCTCAACACTTAAAATGGAGAGGAGCTGATAAGATAAGCACTTTTGGAAATTTTGGCCTGTCTTGAAAGCGTGGACTATATTGGCAGAAGCAACTAACTACTGACAAGGGGAGATGGCTGACATCTACAACAGACCTGGCCAGTTCAGGGATCCCAGAGAACTCCAGGGACCTGGTATTTCATGTTGATGGTGCTATTACAGGCCTTCTGCATTTGGCTGGAGTCAAGGATGCCTAGAGTTCCCTTTTGTGTCAAGGGACACCAAGGCTGTGGGCTACTTGGTGAGGTTCCAGCCACCCTGATGCATTTTACCATGTGTTTATCTGACCTACTGAGGATATGTAGGTTGGTATGTAGAGCCATTTGTTCACCCAGGTCAATCTTCTTTCTATTTCAAAGGTTTCTACTAGGATGAATCCTGGGCTGATTCCCAATCACTGAACAATGTCCCTGCAGAAGCAGATGTAGATGGAGGCTATGTATGGTGCTGGTGTTTGCTGTGTGTACAACCTGTGTTTCTCCTCCAGAAGTACCTAAAGCTGGTTGTAGCTATGGAAATCCCCATGCACGAAACAAACGAGGTCCAGAGAAAGTCTTGGAGCTGTCCCTGCACAGCAGTATATGGGTGCAACCTATGGCATTCTTGTCCAACCACAATCCTCTACTACCAGTGTGCATTTGCCAAGGACAGAGGTGAGTATTACCACAGAGTACAGAGTAAAAATATTTGGAAATAAAAGTGTCACACAGATCACCTTCTCTAACTCATCTCTAAGTGAATTCAGCAGTACATGGCATTTTACAAGCCAGGTCCAGAAAAATCTTGGTTTGGGCTAACCTATTGAATCTTCTACAGATGCAGTCTGCCTGCTTAAGAGTGTCAGTAACTGAAAAAATGACAAGACTAAACACTGCTCTGCTTACCTTCATGAGTCTTGCAGGGATTCCTTGATTTGTTCAGTTCATGAATGCAACAGGAAAAGGAAAGGAAGAAAAAGAAAATTCCTACCTTTTAGGTTTAGTTTTTCAATAGGTTCTCCCTGTGCAGATTCCTTGTTTTTAAAATAAGATACTGAAGTGTCTTTGAAGACAAACCAATACGTCTTGATAGTTCTGAGTGCCGGCTTCCTGGGCCTAAAGGAAAAAAAAGAAATCACATTTGTTTTATTAAAATGTACAGATTGCTAAGTCACTCACAAATGTTACTGTAGATCTCAAATTGCTTTGAGGTCATACACATGGTTTCAGTTGGGTTACTCACATTTGTGTCAGTGATGGGGATGGAAAAACACCTGGAACCAACACCACACCCAAGTTATCCCAGGTATGGATGTGTTTTTACCCCAGGTTCTAGCTGAATCCTATCTGTGATTTTTTTTCTTCCTCTCCTATATGATTTTTCTTACTTTTTTTCCTTCCATTCATAATCAAAGCCATCCTGTTCTAACAAAGACTAATTCTTGAATTACATGAATTCAGTAATGCTAATGTAACCCACTAGTTTGTTCACATGCACTAGATTTAGCTTCAGTTTTTCCTAGCTCCTTATCTGGAAGATTTGCACCCATAAAACTAACTGAAATTGTAAGGCAGCAGAGGCCATTTTTTTGGCTTTATCTGAATATTTAACACACAAACTTCTATTCTGTCACTGAGTTTACAGAGGTTCTGTAGCATTCCAAGAAAATGTAATAGTTCAAACCATCTTCTTCCACTAGGGCAGTGTTATTCCAGCTCCTCTCACATGTATATAGATGGATATAATCCCCATTGAAATTATTTTACTCAATTTCAGTCCTTTGCTAATGCAAACTGTTTTCTTTCATAGAGTAAAAATATCTACTTTAGAACTGAGAACTAACTGATAGATACTAATGGTCAAACATGATTGCTGTGCCAGCCCCAACCTCTCTTCTGTAAGAGATAAAAATCATAATTCATTCTACTAATAATATACTGACAAAATTATGAGGGATGCTGGGGAAATTCTAGGGTCAATATGTATCAGAAGAGAAAACCAGAGAAATTAGCACTATTTTTGTAGAGAAATACTAGTTGCAAAGGTTATTAGTGAAATAAAAAAGAAAAATTAAAAAAAAACTTCAACTATTTAGTAATTTCCTTTAAATCCAAAATGATGGTACAAAGATTATACAGCCAGCTATAAAACAGTGATTTATTATACCCCCTCTTACTTTTTCCAGAGCCTTTTCAAAAATCTTAGTTTAGAATCCTATCTAGAAAATGGAGATTTTAATGTTTAAATTTAAAAAATAACTTGGATTTTCAAAACTGCCAAATATTTTAACTTTTGCTTTTCCAATCCAGGGACAAAAAAAATCTTCAAAAATAAGGGACTGTAAATTTTTTTAGATGAAAAAAATAATTTTCTATCCCAAACAGTTGCTGAAAACTTTTTTGAAACATTTATATAGTAATACTGTAATTGTAATTCTCTACAGTATTATCACCAACGTGGAGGCAGTATTTACTAGTGTGCTAATGTCGTACATACTGTGAATAAAAGTTCACTAAATGAATAGAGTCAGCAGTATGGCATGCAGAGCTTTGCATTTAGGTTTACAATTAATAATTTTAGTAGCAGAATGCTGTTGTTCCTTTAAAGAAACGTTTTCCATCTTACCTAGTTTCTACAATGTCTCAGGCTTAGTAAGTGATTTATAATGTATACAGGAAATGTTTCATAATGAAAAATAACTGCTGAATACTTTTAAAAGCAAACTGCTCTACTGCTGGGGAAAAAAGAAACAATCCATTGTTAGAGGTGAGTAACTGACAGATCTTAAAAGGCTTAAATTCCCTTTCATCTCAAGCCACCTTAGTAATTTGAATGTCAAATAAAACTCCTAATCAGAAATTAATAATTAACAATTCTTAACAGTTAACAACAGTTAAAATTTTCAGGTGCAGTTTTCAGTTCACTGACTACAAATATGATCTGTCAACAGAATGAATCTGATAAATATCTGTGCAACAGAAATATTTATCTTTCTAAAACACGAAGACTGTTTTGTGATAAAAGGCATTACAGACTTGAGGTCACTGCAGTAATTTAAATAACTCATAAATCAAGATATTATAGTGGGATCACAGAAACCCATTTTAGTATTAGAAAAAAAAAACAAACTCCACATTTGGTTAGAAAGGGGTTATTTGTTTGTTTCTTTTGTTTAAAACAATAAATAAATCCCCAGGGTTGCTTTCAGAAATTCTTCTCAGGGAGAGCTGAAAGTTTTTTCTAGTTTTTCATTGGCAACGAACAGTAAAAAGTGACTGAAAACAAAATTTTAGATTCTTTGTTTTAGAGATGACGATTGGTGAGCACCAGGAAATATAAATAACCTGGTCTTTTAATAAGCATAAATATAGCTACCCCAGCACCTCAAGAGCTAGAAAGATTTGCTGAGAATCTTGTTCAGAAGCAGTAAGAGAAAGATTTGAAGAGGGTGATATTAGGCTAGTTAGACCTAGCTGGTGTATTTGTTAATTTATAACTGTAGGATCTACTGTTAGATTAGAATGATCTCAAAAGATCTCTTGTATGGTTAGGTTTTTTGTTCTGTATGTTTTATTATTAGTTTTAATAACTCACCTAACTAGCCTGAGATTATCAGCAAGTTTCGGGATGTCTGTGATGTCCTCCTGTCAGGAATAATTAGGAATAATTTTAGTATAACGCATTTTGTAATCGTCTCTTGACTCTGTTGATAAATCAGTAACCAGGTCGGCTCATCAGAGTCAATGCATTTGACACAGATCAAAAAGGATCCAGAAGGACATACCACAATGTTACTTGTGTTTCCACCTTCCAGCGTCACTTCCAGATTAGAAAGTGCAGCTTCTACTTCATCTACTTCTGATTCGCAGGTGAAATCTTTTGCCTCTGATGACAATGATAACTTGCTTACATGATACTAAAATAAAACATCAAATATCAAATAGTCAGTGTATCAACCAGCAACACGCAATGACAGCATATGAAAATAGGCCATTTGGTCTTCTGGGTCTTGGACAACTGTGTAAAGTTCTGCAGCCTGGAACCCTGTATCTTTCCCCCAAGGAAACAGGTATGTCCGCTATGATCTCCAGTACAATTACTGGTAACAGTTTCCTATTTTCACTGTCAGTGTTTGTGTTCCTTTGCTGTATCATCGTCCCTGCTCTGTGAAGCTGACCCAGTGCTAATATTTCCATCCCTAGTACTGTCAGCTGTAGGCGCCATCCATACCAGCTGGAAACTTGGCAGCAAAGTTCTGTGGTGTTCTGCAGTGGCAGGCTGTGAATTTTCTGGCAGCTCCATTTACATTTAAGAGGAAGGAATTTATTATTAATAAATGTTTGTGCCTTATTACCTACAGTCAGAGAGTAAGCCAGGCTCAGTCATGTTAAATTTCTGTGTAATCCATAGCGTCGCTATCTTCACACTGTGCTATAGCTTTTTTTTCAGTCTGTTGTGAACATATGTATTGATGTATTAGAGAAGTTTTCAGGAAGAATATGTGAAAGGGTGGTAGCTGGTATGGGAAGCAACACTTCATAGTAATCCCCTTCAGAGTAGGTTGGTATCAACGTTACATCCTGGGTATGGCTTTCTTTAGATAATTTTAGTAAATGGTTCTGTAACTGTAGGTGTCAGTTTGAATAATGGTGTGCTGCTATTGAATTTAGTTGGTTTAGTTGATGGATGCTGCTTATTGTTTCTCACTCCAATAATAGACCCCTAACTCAAGCAGAACTACTGGCCTGGGCTCTACCCAAGTCTTGTCCTAGCTTGCCCCTGCCTCTTGAGGAAACAGGTTTTGCAACTTGGATCAAGTACATGCCTGTAGTGCAGCGAAGATCAGCATTTCTTCCTCCGTGCAGTCAATTTCTTCTAACAGGATGGCCCAACGGGCTTGTTCATATATTTGGTTTATTCGCACTGCATCATACTGTAGCAAAATAGAACAACATTGGTCATTAATGACCATCAAGATACAGATCAACTGCAGCTGATCTAACATTGGGCCAAAGCCATGAAGGTTGTTTCCTTCCTCCCCCACCTCTGCCCTGCTGTATGTTCCCATCCTTCTCTTGTCCTAGCTCGTCTGATTGCCTGTAGGGTCACAGTGGCTTGCTGATCCAACAGAAAATTAATCAGGACTCCTTGGCTGAAGCAGAAGAGGAGCTAAAGACATCCTCTTTTGTGGTAGTAAGCCTTGGACTGGCTTAACCGAAATGTGAAACCACACCATGAGAGTGAAAATAACATGACATGGATGATATGAATGTGACATTCAACAGCTTGCTACTGCCAAAAGACAGAAACTCTTATTCCTCACTTCCCCTCTTCTGCTCTTGGCTTTTCCAGTTCTGGCTCTGTCTTTGCACTGGCTTGACATTTGTCAGATCCTGCTGTGAACTGCTTTAATTGACTATCCATTTTTTGGACAGTGGTTGTTTTTTATTATCTACTTTGGTTAAAAAGCTGAAGCAACTTACAGAAATATTCAAGCCCCAAAGCTGGTGAAAGGTAGGTGATGGGAGGGTAAACCTTGGGAGTGTGTCCTCTCCCAGTAGTGGTGAGCTATTAAGTACCCTGAAGGTACTTATTTCACCCTATGGCTCCATGGCCGGCTGGGGCAAAGAAGAGAAATGTTTGGGCTGCTGACGCTGAGACACATACTAGAATTTTAGTGGGGATGGCATTGCACCCAGAAACATGCCACCTGAACTACAAAGTGCCCTTCTGTTTATCTGAGATGCCTGAAATGGGAGTTTTACAGAATTTACAGAAAATGACGAAGTAAAGGCCAAATCCTCTGAAATTCACATTTTAACTTTTGTTTATTTATGCTGGTCAGTGATTGTAGCATCATGTGAAATGCATCATCCAAGCCTTAAACACAGCCACCGTGACTGACTTTTAGTGGACATAAAGGCAAATGAGAGGCAACTCGAGAAAAACATTTAAGTGACTTTTGAAGACTAAGTCTTGTTTTCAAATGGGACTGAAACAGTTTTGCTGAACTTCCCAAAGGTATTTTATTCACCCTAATACACTGAAACAAATTTAGTTTAAGTGCCTGTGTGCTTCTGAATTAGTCAGCCCAGAAGAGCTGAAGGGCAGTGGTACATAAATGTAATTTTTAAGTCCATTTTCAAAAATAAGGCTTATACCTTTTCATCATTTAGGATACTGTTGGTTTAGTTTTTCCCTTAATTTTTCTTGTTAAAAGAGAGGCAGAAAGCAAACCAATCTCTCTGGAAATCTGGATACTGTTGTTGGTACTCTTCAGATCTCTATACTTAAGATCTTGTTTCGGGTGAGGAGCAGTGATTCAGTTTCCAGAAGGGAAAAGTGCAGCCTTAGCTGAGGGGAAGAAGTTGAATTTGATCTCTGAAGGGCCTGTAAAAAATCCTAGCTAAAATTCAGTATCCTTGTGCTATAGCTCCTTGACATGAAAAAAGGCAAACAATGAATAGGAATAAAAACAAAGCTCTTACTTTTGGATTCAAATCAAAGAAAGTGTAATATTTAAAGCGTAAAAGAAGTTGATCGTCCTCCAGAATGCCTTGTTCCAAAAGTGATCGAGATGAATCTAGCCAGCTGTGGAAGAAAACAACCCACAGATTCATCTGTACAGGAAAAACTATCACACCTGCAGAGCTCCAATGTACTTGTGAAACAAAAGGGGGAAGAAACAGCTCTAATTCCTGCAAGCCTGGGAAAAATTCACGTAACTTGAGAAGGCGGAACATTCATATGGACTTCCAACTTTCATTGTATAAATAGGATACCTAAAATCTTCCTATTTTTACTCCAACACTTTTCAGAGTAGATGCCATAAACTGAGCAGTAAGTAGTTGTGGGCTATGCCAATAAGATTCTGCTCCCGCTTTTCATTTCAATATTTGCTGTTCTATAATTCAAGCTACTTCTGTTCTCCAGTGAAATCCAATGAAAATATCAAAGTCACTGTTAAATGCTCCACAGACCCAAAAATGACAATCCATATTTTAATGCTAGAGAGGCAATCCTCTCAAACACTTGCACCACTAACCTCCATAGTTCTCTGTATTACTCTAAGGTGTACAATAAGCAACGTTTGCTTGTGCATAATTCAAGAAGTTAACCTTTTTGTATGGCATTAGAGCTTTTTTGAATTTATCCATGTGTTATTTCCACTGTCCATTTAAAGCCTTTAGAGTTAGCTATCTAGACTGTCCTTTAGCTGTGCCCACAGTGCTAAACTGGATTTGCATCCATCTAACAGAATTTAGTCCAGAGCTTGCACAATTATATAATTCATCACTTTAAAACAAAATTGCCTAACCAAGAATGATGAATAAGGAAAAAAAGATTTAAAAGAGTATCTCTGAAACAAAACCTAGACCAGAGCATGTTTTTAACTATCAGTGTAACCATAAATCAGGGTTTTGTTTTCAAATTCTGCTTTACACTTAAAAAGCTGGATTAATGCTACCTTTGTTAAGCCAGCTCACAATGGTCTCAAAAAGAGGTATCTTACCCTGCATTGAGTTTGGCTTTGTCAGCTAAAGTCTGAGGCTGGTACATCTCTGCTAGTTTTTCTGGAGAGCAATTGGGATGACTTAAGGTGAGGATACTGGAATTCTGCTCAGTCAAGGGGCTGTCGCTGAACCAAGTAATTGTAGAAGAAGCTGGTGTCCCATTGATGGGATCATAAGTGGGTGTCATAAAGCCTGGACTTCCTGCAAGTTAAGAGAGTAACGTATTACTCCAGAGAAAACTGCCTTCTGACTTAGGTAGTCTACCACTTTCTATCATAAAAGACTAACCCTTTTCTTTCAAGGCACTCTCCTAGCTCTGCTGTTTACATCAGGCCTTGTCCTTTCACAGGTGAAGTGACCTCAGGGACAGAAGTGCTCTTGTTCTGCGAGATATCTCAGTTGTGTTGCAGATAGGAAACACATACATTCAAGCCTTTATTTCTTCTTTTCCTTGCAGGTTGCCAAAACTATTGAACATTTGAAGAGTGGTCTCACATTTTCAAAGAGCAGCAGCACACCCTGTGTGCAGGGCCACAGCTGATCACCTGTTTTCTGGTATGGCCTTTCTCATATCGATGGAAAGGGAAACATTTAAAAACAACAGAAAAATATTGATATACTGGAAAATTCAGTAACTTCTTGAAGCAACTGAGTTCAGGCCAACTGTGTCGCTCTGAACACCATCCTACATTAAACTAGTCTCCCTGGTTTTAATTGTGTATCAAAGGACTTCCTCTTTTTGACTTTCAGTCAGAAGAATAAAACAATATTGATTTGTCATTACCTGACAATCCAGAACTCACTGGAGAGTTGCACAGGTTTACAGTATCTTCTGTAAGTGGTTCTTTGCTGTTCTTGTCTTTTTTCTTTTTCTTTTGCTTTTTGAATGCATCTTCTGTTTGCTTCAACAAAGAGAGTTCTTCTGACCGTCTAATATCTACAATGGCAATTTGGGAAGTGAGGCAAGATGAAACATTTGAAACTTAGCAGATTACATCCCAAAAAAGCCCACGGTTAGTAACAGCATTTGGGGAAGCTCCATGTTGCAATCTGAATTTTATTTTTAGTAAGTTGAAAGCAGTAGCCGTGGAAAATCCAGTAATTTGATAATGAGGCCAAAGACTTTGGGCTGCGAGAGTGAGTTTTGACAGGATTTAAGTCTGTTTTTTAGTAAGCATAACTGCATTTTAGAACATCTGGGAAAAGCTCTTTCTCCCTAATGGCTCTGCAATCACCTTTGAGCTTAATAACCTCAGTGAAATGTCAGAGTTATGAATAAGGAAGAACAGAAATGAAACCACTGTATTTGAAGTTTGTGCCTTATATTATTCACTGTATTTCACATACAAGATTATGTCTTGGCTATACAATATTCCCATATGCACTGCTGATTCAGACACGTATTGTCAGTTGAAAACTTGCCACTTTGCTTCTGAAAAAGTGTTTTATCCTGAGGTAAGCAAAGATATTTTTGACAGTATTCACTCATGAGAAAAGTTACAGGGTTCCTGCACTGACTCAACCTGGAAGAAAATTCTGGCTAGAAATATTTAATTTGGCCAAATGTCATTTGAACAATTATAGCATAATTTTATCAGAGCTGGTAAGTGTAATAAATACATACCATACCTTTCACAATCCACTGCTAGAAGTCGAAATTGAAAGCTACATTGTGGTTAATATGAGAAGGTGAATTTCTTCTGAAGATGAATGTGTTAGTGGCCTAAGCTTAGAAGATCTAAATTAAAGAATCCCTAAAATTAAGGGATTCTGAAGACTGTTTGCAGACTCAACTTATTACTGTTGATCACAGGCACACAGGTCTGGCATGCTCCAAAACCTGCCAGAACCAGCCAGAATGCCCTGACTAGAAGAGGTTTGGGTGTATAAAAGTTTTGAACATTTAAAACATGCTTCTTCTGAAGTAAATACATATAGAATCACAGAATCATAGAATACCAGGTTGGAAGGGACCACAAGGATCATCTAGTCCAACCTTTCAAGGTAAAAGTATAGTTTAAATGAGATGAGTCAGCACCCTGTCAAGCTGATTCTTAAAGCTGACCAATGTAGGGGAATTCATCACTTCCATATAACCAAGGCCAAGCTGAATATCATTAATGCTAGTGAAAGTAGGTGATAAGTCAGTTGACACCAGTAAAATTGCCTGTGGAGAATGCTGGTGTAGGAGATTGATAAGCTCAAGCTCTTAGTCAATGGCACAGAATAAGAAGGCCTGAGTCCCACATGAGGAGGACAAGAATCCCTACAAAACCATCAACAGGACTCTTGATTATGCAGTACTTCTGCAGCTCATGGAACGAATTTCTGACACTGTTTGCATCAGGTATCGCAAAAACTGAGAACCATTGATGTGCACTGGATACTAAAAACCAAAAAATCTGTTACTGGTCTTGGGTTAATTTAATCAAATTTCTCCTTGAGCTAAACAGTTTTGTGAATAAGGACTTCACATCAAAACAAAGTCACCTAATAAAATGCTCCAACTTAGCTGCTAGAGGGGATTTAGCTTTACTTACTGAGAATTTTGCAGATGTCACTGACAGCTTTGAATACCACAGAAGAGAAGCTGACTTTCAGTCTCACAGTCTGCATGTTTGGCAAGCGAAGCCGCAGCATTTTGTGCTGAGTAGTAAAGAACAGCTTAGCATCTGCCTGCACCCCGCATTTGTCGAGTGTCCAGTGGGTTTTCAGAAGCCAACATTTTTTTTGCACCCACCAAAGAGCATAGTCTGACCAATCTTGTGGTGTTTCTAGGAAAATACAAAATTATTATTAATAAACTAAGAAGCAAATATACAAAACCTTGGTTTGGAAACAGTGCTCTGCAAACATGAGAATTTATTTACGTTAAAGTAGCAACGACAGTTCCTGAGACCTAGACCTCATTTGCTAAGTATGTGTCAGTCACTGGGAATTAACTTTGTTTTCCCTGAATAGTTAACCTAGGTGCTGACTGTGGCACTGCCTTTATCTTGCAGACATCCAGAGGGAAAGTGCATCTCCTGAGTCTGGTGGTATACAAGGTCCAATGCTGCTTTGATTTTGCTGGGATATGGACTAATAACAAGGGTACCCATTTTGATAGCGCAAGCTGAAAATCCTCCCACAAAACTTTGTGTGCATCCAGGTGTGCACAAGTTCTTCCACAATCTCCTGGGAAGGACCACTGAACAGCTCATCTCTCTAATGTTAAGAACCAGCAATGAGTCTCTCGAACACCTGGTGACACACAGCTAAGAACCGTTTTCAGCTCTTCTCTGTGGCTGCACAGTTTGACTAACAAGGATGCTTATCTGAGTGCAGCTTGCTTACGACAACGTCACAGTGGCAATGCTCTTTAAATAATCAAAGAACGGAATGATTATGTTGTGAGTAAGCCCTGTGACAATCAGGAAAGAGTTAACAAGCTCTCTAACAAGTAAGGTGATCTCTACCACACAAGGATGCAGAAACTTGTAAGAGGTAGAAACTTGTAAAAGTGGCAGAATGGGCATGGCATGATATGGTACAGTTAAATCTTTTATTAGTCTGTACAGGAGGGCAGGCTGGCGTGACTGACCAGGGCCTGACAAGGATTGCCTGCAAAATTTATCAGAGAAGACAGGCCTGCCAAGAGATGACTGCCTTGTTTCATTAACATGAACTTGCCTGTGTTTTGCTTAAGTAAAAAATGTTTGAGTATTTTGTACCTTGAAAACGTGCAGATAGACTAAAGCTTGCTGAATCAATAACAGATGGAAGACTTTGTTCATGACTTACATTAAGAGTTTTGGAGGGGGAGAACAGCGGCTTTTCTCTGATTACTCTTGAGCAGTAAGCTGTCCTGACCTGAAAGGTGTCAAAACCTTGTCTAGATCAGCATGAGAAGCACACCCATAAGGAAAGAGACAAAGCATTGCTGCTCTGTGTTCCATGGGCATTCCAAGATTAGATGACTTCCCAGATGCCAATGATGTGTAGCAGCAGGTAAAGATTCTGTGTGATCTCGGCCAAGTTGTTTCAGTTTTCTGCATCATTTCTCATTCCTCCTCACCAGCTCCACCAGGCTATTCCTCAGTGTGTCTATAGCACTGTAGAGCCCTGTCCTATTTTGGATTTTCTTGGTAACAATTTGTCTTTTAAGAGAGCTGCTGACGCAAATCACTCAGTTGAAGATTTGCTTTAAATATTATTTAATATAGAAAGCTTTTTGCACTCGTTGAGTACTAATTATAAAAAAACTGTGAAAAAATAGTCTTCTGACCCAGTAAGAACTCCAGCTAGCATTGGTTTGCTGGCTGAACAAAAGTCGGAAGAAATGTATTATAGATATGCTACTTGCTTTAATACTGGAAAAGGGATTCCCAGATAAAATCATTATCTCCAAGTAGAGCTTTTCCATCAAAAAGGGTTTTAATGTAAAAATGTCCTTCCATTGAATGGGAGCCTTTTGGAAAAGATACCTTGTGCATCTTCCTTTGTTTTCTTCAAAACCCATGTTTGAAACCAAAACCTTCCATTTGGCAGTGGAATTCCAGAATTCTTCTCTGAAATTAAGTTGCTGATTTTAAATTTCTCAATGCTATTTTGCTGAAGGGTTTTGTTATAGTTCAGTTTTTCTCTTCTGGTTTGTCTGAAGTCAAGTTATGTAAAAAAGGCTAAAGTTTCAAGGAGGCTTTTTCCGATGTTTTTGTTGTTGCTACAAATATTCTATTTCTAGAGCAATACATAGAAAAGCAAAGCTCATGATGTTCCTGCTTGGTGAGTCTAATCTAGCAGACAGGTTCCTTTCTGTGTGAAATGGTTAACTGAAGACTTCTAGACTTAGGAATTACAGGAAAAAGAACAATACTTGAAGAAATAATAGCATATGAAAACCCTGTGGCATTATATAATGATCAAATACCATACTTTCTTGTCTGTATCTATCATTCTGCAGCCTCAGAGTGCAGATGATTATTTTGGGAGCCATTTGGTGGCTTTGAATTAAAGAAACACAGATTCTGTTATTGCCTGTAGCACTGACTTGCTGTGACTGTACACAGGGTATTTTACCTTTCATCTCCTAATTTGACTTGGCCAGTCTCTGCTCTTCACAGCTGTTCCCTACTGGATATATGCAATAGATGACATGGCTCAGATTTTGGCTACAATGCCATGATAGCACAGGGAACAGTAACGTCTGAAGTGCCTTTGTAACAACTCATCCTATCTCTTTGACTGCTACAGATGGATAAATAGAGTATCAGATACCTTTATTGCCCCTCAAACTAGCTACCTATAAAGTCTGTCTGGAAAGGGAGTTGAATAGTTAATCTAGTCCAACTGTATTTGTCTAACAGGAAGACGAAAACTAAGTGAAGTGTTGTTTGCACTGTGTGATAGTATAGGGGCTTTAGTCACAGATGGGGAGAGTTTGTGGCCACATAAAAACCCTGAGCCTGCCACACCTACACGCTCGGTCTACTGTTCCAAAGAAGTAAGGCAGTGCCATTTCAAAATGTGGAGCCTCTTTTTGCAGAGGGAAAGCTGCATGTATTATTTTAACAACACCGTGTAAATTAAACAGGTCTTTACTCACTGATTTGTTCTACTAATTTCAGCATCACTCCTCCAATATGAAGGTCTCCTGTGACCCGTAGTAAAAATTCCTTTTGTACCTCTTCATGCTGATGATCAACTGTCACCAAGAGCTCCCAGGAGTGAGACCCATATTCACCTGAGGAAATCATTTCAGAAAGGTCTACGTAAGCTCTGCAAAAACAAAACAAACAAGCAAAAAGGATATTTTTCCTCCACACACTGAAACAAATGCATCTCTCCACAGTCTCAAAACACCTCCATGCTGCCGAGACTTCGCAGTGGCCTTGGCTGAAACTTCAGATGTGCTGTGTCTTGTTACCTCTGAACTAGACTGCTCTGGTGACTACCCTTGTAACATAGGCATGTGGGGATTTTTGTTTTTATTCTGATTCCTCCCCCAACTCAAGTGTCTCCCGTTGACTAGAGATAGCCCAGTTTTACCCGGGTTTTCTCACTGTACAGTGCTAATCTGCCAGTCTGGACACTGTAAAACCAGAAGTTGTGGGTGGGACCTGTTTTGGCAATCTGTCAGTGAACAAAGGAATTTTGTTGACTTGTACACTTCCAGCTGTAATTTTCACTGCAAATGAAAGTTTACACTAGCAGTTCTGCCAGCTTGGTCTCATGGGACCAAAACCAGAGTAGTTTTACCTATTTGGGTAGATGTGAGGGGAGACAAATAACTGCAGTGGCTCTTTGGCAGCAATATCCACACACATAACTGCAGTTTTTGCTGATCATCTGATTGCATAGAGATGTAGGCACGTATCCTGTCTGAGATCCCACCAGTGAGAAAAGGTACCAGATTAGCACTCGGTGTCCTGTCAAACTGAACTCTAAGAAACAGGGCTTTGCAGTTAAAGCTTGGGCAGTAAAGTGGATAAGCTTCCATTTATTGTAGACTTTCAGAAATACCTGGGAACCAAGTCACACAGACTCTATTAAAGGTGCCATACACAGGCTTCTCCTAACATAAAAAATAACTAGGATTTGTTTACAAAGAAGGCTAGAGGGCATGTAACAATATTAACAGATTTCTGTAGATCTTTTAAAAAAGAAGTGCTTAGTAAGTTACAACCCTTAGCCTAAAAGTTAGGTCAAAACCAGAAAAATCAAGAACCACTGTCACAGGTGATGAGTGAGAGAAAGAGTGACCTTTCCTAGGACTGGCTGCAGAATAAGACCAGACTAGCTTAGGTTACAATAATGTAAAATTAAGCTAAATGTTAAATAAAGCATGCTTAGAAACAGGGTGAAAATTTAAGTTAACTTATTTATCCAATTTGTAGTAATGAAGCTTTATGTTACCGATTAGATAATAAAAGAGGTTTTTAGTGCCAAAAGATACTAGTCCAGGGCAAAGCCCAGTTCAATATTCGTCCTGAGGTTCCCTTCCAGAGATGCAAGGCAGCTCTTGCAACTCAACAACCAGCCTGTTCCAGCTTAATCTTCCACAGACTTTCAGGTGCTATTCATCCTTCTTAACAGGAAGACTTTTGCTATTTTGTTAAATTACATATCATGCAGTGTTTGTATTATGGAGCACAATATAAATCAACGTCATCTGTTTCAGTGAAATTCTTTTAAAATCTGTTGTTGGGATACTAATATTGTAGACTTGGCTATTTGAACTCCTTAGGGCCTAGGCCATGCCTGGTGTCAACCCTGCTGATACAAATTTTGATATCAAAGGGATAATAGAAATGTGGTAGTAATGACAAGTTCTACTCATAAGGAAAAGTGATTCCAAAGGTAAAGGCAATTAACGTGTATCTGTTAAAGATTAGACTGATCTCTCCCCAAAAAGAATGACAATATAAACAATACAATCTGTCCTGCTCAAAACCACTCTTTTAGGAGAAATCGCCTTACCAAGGAGTTTCAGTAGAACAGTGCTGAGAGTCTGCTCTGAAATTCTAAAATCATGACTTACAGACAGCCCTAACTCCGAAAACTGCAACTGCATAATCCTGAAGCTTGACTCCAAGAATCCCGAATCCTGACTCCAAGAAGTTAACTTGCACTGAGGAAGAAATGCTACTGTTTATTAGGTTCTTGGATGTGCCAGCCTACACCTTTTTACCAAACAGTTATTACACCAACAGGAGGTGATACTTATCCAAGAAGTTTGTTTGGTTTGCCTTGGTCAACAAAGACATTGTGTTCGGACACTGGAAAGCACTATAGCTCTCCCGCCTCTGGGATAGAGCTGGGATTTTGAAATAGTGCTGCTGTGTGCAACATGGATGTACCTGCTTAGGTGTGCATCAGACCAAGGGGTACCTGGTGGAGGTGAAGGGCTGTGCCTCTCTCGAAGGCACAGTGTCCAAGCTCCTGAGATGGTCTCACAGGTGGATGAAGCTTTCAGCACAAGGGCAGTAAAAGGTGTGGAGAACAGTTACTGTTGCACTGTATTCATAGCAAAACAAAAATCCTGACTTTAGAAAAGTCAAAATGCAACTAGTCATGTTCCTAAGCATCAATAACAGCTTTAAAAGTAAATAAATCTACAACTGGCCTAAGCATGAGAAGTATGCAATTTTATTTCAGGAGCATGGCTATGAAATCTGGCAGAGAAACGACACTTTTGCCAAAACATAGTTCACTATAAGGCACTATTGTTACAGAAAAGAAGCAGTCTCATCTCTCCTCTTGTGCCAGTGAAAACATTTTGGAGCTGATCTGGATTTTTTTTCCTTTTTAAATTTGGTTTGGCTTCCCAGTCTAATTCTGCATACAAATGCTTGTGCTGACATGGATGAAAATGAGCAGCCCAAGGGGTGGGTGAAACTCTTTCATTCACGCTGGCGTGGAAAACCATGGGCTCAGTGCAGCTAATCCTGGCACTCTGTCATTCCCTAAAGCTGCTCTCTTTTCCCCTTCCTCTTCAAACCAGGAGATTTTAGTTTGATGACAAGAAAACACAAACACTGGTAAATCGATCAGAGTACGCAGTGCAAATGAAGTCTAGTCTCAAAAAGAGGCAAGATAAGCAACAAGGTCAACCAAGTGTTGTGTATTAAAAACCAAGCAAACCCGAACTACCAGGGCGGGCTGTGCATGCTCCACCTCTCAAAACCTTCAGGTCCAGACTGGATCTGCTTGGGGAACGTGCCTCAGTTCTTGGGTTCCCCGTGGGTTGCAGCTGTATGGCCTGGCACAGCGAGATCAAAAAGGGCAGAAACATGTCTTCAGGCTACTGCTGCCTCTAGTCGGTGTTTCTACAGAGCATGTTAGCCAACACTGCTATACAAAACAGCTGTAATTACTCTACAGATCGAGCTCTCTGCAAATTTTAGCACTTAACAGCCCCAAATTTCAAACTTTGTGTGGAAATACGGGAGGATGTTGATCGTACAGAACAGGAAAAGATCCACTTTAAGGTAAAGTGGGGAAAATCAGAGTATGATGTTTCCCTGAATGTCTAAGGCAGGCAGTGCCCTGGCACCTTTCATCAGGTAACAGCCGGAAGGAAAGGGGTGAGCAGGCACCAGTCCGTGCCCCCTCCGGCATGGCTGAGGGCAGGGCAGGCGCTTGAGGAAGTGCCAGGCAGCCGCTGC
>NW_010207690.1:0-10299 GCF_000695765.1 Mesitornis unicolor
AATCCCTAATGTTCTGTGATTCTGTGAGAAGTTGTATTCCTCAAATACAGCTACATAGGTATAGGGAATTTTGCTGAATGTTTGGTTATTTAACTGAGGAAAAAAATCTAGATTCATCACATCTGCATTTGCAAGCTATACTTTAAAGTTTTCTATGAATTAAAGGATCAGTTAATTGCTCTTAATACAATATTTCATTTCATGAGGTGTTTGTTTTGAAAGTTTTAACGGCCCATCTGTTTGTTCTGCCATTACTTCTGAACAGATTGGGTCGATGAAATTTGCATGTCTATCTTGTTCTCGTAAGAAGATTTATGTTTTCTTAGGTGTCTGTTCCCAAATGAAGAATGTGAATGTGATATCTTTGAAGGATCTTGTCTGGGCATAGTTTCACATTATATTTTCTTTGATGGGAAAACCATGTTAGTTATGACATGTCGTGCATCACTATGTTGTTTTGTTGAGAATATTCCATGTAAAAACTTAGTGTTTTCAGTTAGGTTACTAAAGTTACTCCTTTTATTGTTTCAGTTCAGAAGAAAGGATTAGGCAGTTGGAAAAAAAAGTGAATGAACTGGTTGAAGAAAGCTGCATTGCCAACAGCTGTGGAGACTTGAAATTGGTGAGGTTTCTGGATTTCAGTTTACTTTTGCTATTATGTGAAGAGAAATTTGAACAGATGTTTCAAACTGACTTCAGTTCAAACACTTCAAATTGTTAAAATAATCTTAATTCTAACTTTGCTATGACTCTTCCAATTCAGTGATAATTCAAAAAAAGTCAGACTGTATTTCTTGCATGTATGGCCAAGAATGTTCTTTGTTTCTCTATTCAAAGGGTTGTTTCTCATTTAGATTATACCAGACCATTGTGAGGGCCCTCTAGGGTGTTTGTGTTGGTTTCTGACAAGTTCAGCAGAATATCTGTTTTCCTGCAGAATTCATCAAAGTTGCCAACTCATTATCTATGAAACAGCCAAGTTGGATTGGCCTTCAATCTTGAGAACTAAGAATCAAGCAATACCTTGAAGTACTTCCTTCACCACTAGCTGTGAAATAGCTGCCTTGAGTGCTAGCCATTGCTTTTTAAACTGTTGTACCTTGCAGAGGTATACAGGACTGCCAATGGCACTTGTAGACCCGTAGCATTACTTGTATGAAGGGTCTTGATACCAATCTGCAGAAAATTATAATTGGATAAAATAATAATTTTGGAGTTACTAGAATTGTGAATGTACATGTGAAATACCACTTGTGGACAGATAAATGGAAGCAAATTACCAGCACCCAGAGTTAGTCAAGGTATATGCACAGCATACGTTTTTGTAACATGCATATTTACTTCCTGTCTTTGCTTTCTTCCTTAGAATACCAGATAATACAATACACAATACAGCTAAGCAGACATAGACATCTGTATGTCTGCTTATTGCTAATTAACACCTTTCTGCGGGTTATATTGCTACTATTCAGACATTGGATACAGTCTGCATCAAAAGAAAATGAACATGAGTATATTCTTTTCATACTTGTTTTACATGTGTTTGTCATCTTGCGTTAGTAAGATTCAAGGCATTGCTAAATTCTGGTATTCTATTTAAGGCTTTGGAAAAAGCAAAAGAGGCTGGAAGAAAGGAAAGAGTATTGGTGAGACAACGTGAGCAAATTGCTACTCCAGAAAATATCAACTTAGACCTCACTTACTCGGTAAGTGGTTAGAAATCTTCAATAAGTGAAAGGCATTGGTAAAAAAATCTCCTAAAGAGTCATTTCAGTGTTTGCTGAGTGTGTGTGTGTGTGTGTGTTGTAACACTCCTAGCAGTGTGTCCCATCAGATAAGGTCTACATTTGGGAGTGGGCGAAGCTTATGAAGATAAAGTCAATGACTTCTTGAAATTAAAAACATAACGTTGGATTGCAAAGATCCATTTGTAACATTGAGTCTATTCCTTTGCAATCTCAAGTACCAGAGAAACCACGTAGTTGACGTTAAGTGAATGATACCCGTAAACATCTATTGCAAAACATGAATATCAAAATATAACAGATGTAAGCCCTGTACTTCAGAAATACGTAGTCTAGAAACATAACATGCCAAGAGAAGATAGCAGAAGAAATCAGACACTGCGTTCAATTTGAACCATAAAGTGACAGAGAATATATTACATGAGTTAGGATATATTCATATTCCTAAATCCTGAATCTTAAAGCAGGTATCCAGATTTACATTCTGTTTTTCAAATTCATAGTAGACTCTTTTTCAAAAAAAAAAAACCAACAGCAGCAAAAAAAAAAGAACAAAACAAAACAAACCCAAAACACAACAATAGACCAAAGCCAACAAAGGATACAACATACATAAAAATACTTAGAGGGATTTTAAAGTTATATTCCAGTTAGTACTGTAGAGAAAATTAATAATGATAAATACGTTGAATTAGGCAGACCTAGTAATTTATTTTACGGTGAGGGTCAGAGTAAAGCTGGGGAAAAAATACGGAGGTATTTTACCTGACACCAGCAGAACTTGTGTTTTGAAAAAGCAGTTTCAAAAAATTCTCTCTTCATAAACTGAGTGACTGTGACCACAGGTAGTAGGACCTTTTTCCACATGTTGGAAGTTATAAATTACAGTTACAGGTTTCTGAGAATTTTCTTGTGTGAATGTTTTTAGTAACTTTGCATTATAACACTGTATTTACATAGGTCTAAGGCCCACTCAGCATGATTTTAAATGGTAGTTATTTAAGTACAAAAATAAAAGAATTACCTAGAATATGTAGATTTGAAACTTGTTTTCTCTATGTCAGTGTATAAGAACAAGGGGACATTAAAGATGGGAAGCTTAAAACTGGTAAAGGCAATACTTCCAAAGTAAAATTAATTTGGAATTACCTATTATGAATTTAAGTTTATTAGTGTTGAGACAGCAATGTATTTTCTTGTACCTATAATTCCATTTTCCTGTAGGTTCTTTTCAATCTGGCCAGTCAGTATGCTGCTAATGAAATGTATGCTGAAGCACTGAATACTTACCAAGTGATAGTGAAGAATAAGATGTTCAGCAATAGAGGTAGGTTACATTCCAAAGTAGATTAAAGTTAATAGTCAGGCATTCAAAGTAAGGACTTCATCTGCATGGTGTTGAATTAGAGATCTCAGTCCTCATGTCTGCCAGTCAGAGTGGATAACAGATACTCATAATCTCTGACTTGATATAAGTAAATATGGTTAAGTTTGCTCTCCCGCTCATGAAGTCTTTTCTTTCCATAGGCTAAGCTAAACATGAAGCCAAATATATAATTTTCTTATGCTGCACACACTATTGTCTGCTCTAATACTATTTTTTTCCCTTTTGACTCAGCTTTCTTCTTCTGAAAGCTTCTTTTAGTATTTTGCACATCTTTGAGACTCCTACAGTGCACTTTTCTCAGAGATGCTTATTCTTATTTGCAGCTGTCTTCCTGGAGAGCACTATGAATATCTCTACCTCATCCCTCAATTCACAATCAAAATCGGAATACATCTTGCACTGAGAGTTCTTTTCCACATTTCATTACTACTTCATCTCCTTCTGAGTGAAAATTCACAGAAGGTTGTTGTGTGCAGTGCTTCTTTAAAGGACAGCTGGTACCCTATAGGGAAGACAAATTTATTAGTTGTTCTACTCTGTCATTTTGCAACAATTTAAAAGTGCTGTAACTATGCTTTAGAAGGCTGTAACTCCTTGACTTCTTTTGATAGGTAGACTGAAGGTGAACATGGGAAATATATATTTAAAACAACGGAACTATTCCAAAGCTATCAAATTCTACCGTATGGCTCTAGACCAGATCCCTAGTGCCCACAAAGAGATGAGGTGAGTTTCTACTAGTAAGCATGGTTCTGGACAAGTTTTGGATACAATATGATTTGATAATTAAAAATATAACCTACTGCTCATTTCTTTACTTAGGATTAAAATAATGCAAAATATTGGAGTTGCATTCATTAAAACTGGCCAATATGTTGATGCCATTTCTTCATTTGAACATATAATGAGCATGTCCCCAAACTTGAAGGCAGGCTTCAACTTGATCCTATGTTATTTTGCTATTGGAAATGGCGAGCAAATGAAAAAAGCCTTCCAAAAACTGATTGCAGTTCCCTTAGAAGTGGATTATGAAGACAAATACATTTCACCAAATGTAAGTTTAAACAAAATACACTGTCTTTATATGGTCAATCAGGAGAAAGGAGGAGAGACATTGAATGCTTGGACTATGCTGAATATGTAAATTTATGTGTATTTATGTATCTAAAATAACTTTCTTTTTACCAGCACGAACTTAGTGTAGCGCTACTGCTCAGAAGTGTAAAATAATGTTGAGAATATTCAGTTCCTTTTTTCCTCAAAAGTTATGATGTACACAAGATCCACACCACTCAATGGTCTTCATAGGAATTTTGTTGAAACACATCTGGGCTGACTTACATAGCTGACTTATTGGTTTCCCTCCTTTATATAAAATTTTATTAAAATATTTATAAGCTAAAATAAAGGGAGCAAAACAGTGAGTTTATGCAAGTTATCTTGAATGAGTGTTAATAAAACCTGTAATACTGTAGTGTTATTTTACAGAATATTTAGAAGAATATTCAAAATGCTTGGTTTAGTTTATTAGACTTTGGAAACTGGACTTCCTTTGTAGCATGAAACCAGCAGCTCATGATGTGTTAAAGACAGGAAAAAGTAATTAATAGGCTTAGGATCCCTCTTACAAAGGTCCTCTATAGAAATATCAAGGCAAGTCCTTTATATTCTCTTAGCAATCTTTTTTTCAGTGATGCAAAGCCTCCATTTTCAGTCCTAAATCAAAGGTGTACTTAGTCTTCAAACTATTTGCCCCTTGAGTGTAGCTGTTTCTTCCTATTGTCCTAGCATAAGCAAATAAAATGTAATATATGAAGCAGATATATTTATTTATAATTATTGATTAGGGTCACTGGAAGAAAAGCTTTAGACTATAGAAGTTCTTTCTAAAGATAGGCAAGCTGTAGTTTTAACAGACATTACATATTCTGCATTTTATTACGAAGAGTTACAGAAGAAATCAAGAAGTTTCCTTCTGGCCTGTATTTTATGTAAAGCTATGATCTATCCCCAATATATTAGGAAAGGGTGGCTACCCAGCGTACCGACGTTATTTTTTTTTTTTTTAGAATGAACAGATGTGTGATAGAAACCACAAGATGCTCATGTGAGTTATTGTAATAAGGTAGCACAAGTCCTCATCTGCTGAGTACCACTGCACTTCAGCAAATGCTTAAGCGTGCTCTTATTTTTAAGCGTGTGAATATTCTGTGACTTGCAGCCTTCCCAGTCTGATACACATGATATTAACTACACCTATTAACAACCCTAATGTGAGCTATGACCACATACATGAGGAGAAAAACAGGTTTAAAGTAGTTGTAATGCCAAATTTCAGATTCTGCGATTACAAAACTACTTCAAACTGAAGCTAGCCTTTTGAAATTTAAAAAGTAAGTAACTGACACTGTAGATTACGTCATTTACATCTATTTATGTTTACAGTTATATTGTCTATAAGATAATTAAAATGCATGTATACTGGCATAATTTGCAGTTTTGTCCCCCTGCAGGACGATCCACATACTAATCTACTGATTGAAGCCATTAAAAATGACAGCTTGAGACAAATCGAACGTGAGAGGTAATGGTGGAGTCTGTTCTTGCTTGGCTGTGATGCCATGGACTTTAGCTCCTGAAAGTACTATTGGTCTTCTCACATGTCCACAGCTTTTGTTATAAAAGTGTCCTCATAATTCCTAGCAAAGAACATGGTTGGGGAACTGGTTGGGTCACTCAGTTTAGTGGTATTGCACTAATGTAGAATATCTACCCCAACTGCTTCTTTAAAGTTGCAGCATTGATTTTATTTCTGTCTGTCTGTCTTTCTTGTACAACTGCCATGTGCGGTGAAAGGCAAAATGGAGAGCTTTATCGAGATATAGGACAGTAGCAGGGGACGGGTTAGATTGACTTCTAGGATTGTCTGGAGTGGTTTTGTTTGTTTGTTTTTCTTAGGAAATCCATGGCAGAGGAATACATCATGACAGCTGCTAAACTCATTGCACCTGTAATTGAGACATCTTTTGCAGTGGGCTATGACTGGTAAGAGTCAAGCAGGGCTCCTTTTTGTCTGAACTGTATGCCAATTTCTTGTTCTGGTTATGAAACCAAATTCACAAACAAACAGCCTGGGAAACGTGGTTTGCTGCCTCAAATGTTGCCTGCAGGCTATTTTCAGTTTGCCTCCATAGTGCTGCAGAGAACAAAACAAAACATTAGAGTTTATTCTGTGTTAAAAATTAATTTCATTTCTCATGGAAACTCAGCTGTTAATGATACATTTTGAACTGTTCTGTATTAGCACAGAAAGAGCTTAAAGTTGAATTGAATTGGAAAATTCAGCTTGAAGACTGAAGAGCTTTTGAAAGTCTTGATAGACAAATGCTATACAGAAAGCAATGGTTGCTACTGTTTACTGTAAGTTTGAAGATAGCATAATGAAGACTTGGGGTGCCTAAGAAGTTTTCATTACTCTATAGAGTTATCACCGAAATCTAAATATTATTAGGCTCATTTGCATTGTAAACTTAATCCACTGTTTCTTAAATATTTATACAAGTGTATACAGTGATAGGCTGCTGTTACAGTTTACCATTTTGGCTTTTGTATCCACTTTATTTTTTCAATTTACAGCTTTGCTTTTGCTTTCTGTGGTATTTTCTATAGCAGAATATTTTTCTGTTTAAAACAAAATAAAATAGACATGGTTCCTATAAGGACAGTGTAAAAATGATGAGTATTACTTTTCAAGATGTATTTTTAACTGATTTTTAGTTTTCCATAAGAGCTAACTTTGATATTTTTAGTATTTTTGGTATTAAAAATAACATGTATGCAAATAGATGTTGTGTATCTGCAGCCACAACATTACAAACAGATTATGTCCAGTGTTTAGGAAGTGAAAGAAATTTGGGAAAAGCAAACTTCCTTTTTATCTTTTTTTTTTTCCTTTCCTTGGCCAGTTAGGATTATTTTCAAAATTTGCAAGTTCTATAATTATAATTTGCTAATAAAGCTATTTATACTAACACGAAATAATCTCTCACACAGATGTGTTTAGCCTACTTGAGTCCACAAGGTGGTGTTTGATGATTTAATAATCATTATAAGATTATAATTTCCCTACTTTTGCCATTCTGATTTATGAGACCTTTAAACAGTATATCTTGGGAAAATTAGCTTTATTACTTGTTAGCATAAGTCAGATATATTTGCTCTGTATCTTGTTTTTTGTTCAAGAAAACTGGAAAAGGTTGTCAGATATTCAGTTTCCTTAGTGCCATCCACAAAATACATGTCATGAAGTAAAACACTCTCATATCTGTTCTGTCTAACCAAACAATTTCATGTGAGATGTGTGGGATTATTTTGTGTGTATCAGGACAGATTTATTCTGTTATTCTATGCTGAGGTATTCTAGGCTGTGGCCCAGTGAAGAAGTTTAACCAATAGTTTGAGCTTGATTGCAGATGCCACAGGAGATCAGGTTTGAAAAATCAGCTGATAGAACATATCCAAAGAAAATGGTTTGAAAAATGATCTCAGTCAATATCTGACATCAGGTATCACTCAGTGATGGAAAAATAATACGATATTTAGGCAGCTGAGTAAAAAATATACGAGAGCAGAGATAGTATTATTAAGGTAGGTTATGGGAATAAAATGTTCTTCCAAATATTTTTAACCAAAGTGCTCTTTACTCTTTAAAGAAAGAATAATTAAGCATAACTCATTTTGGAAAATGAATTGGCTGCAAAAGCATATAACTTAGTGACATTTGCACAGATGCATTTTGTTTGTCTTTATGGCTTGTTTTGTTGCAGGTGTGTTGAAGTAGTAAAAGCTTCCCAATATGTCGAGTTAGCCAATGACCTGGAAATAAATAAAGCCACTACTTACTTGAGGCAGCAGGATTTTAGCCAGGTATGGTAACTTTTCACATTACTACTTTTTAGTACTGTGTTGGCAAGGGTAACTTTCTTAGCCACAGCATATTTTTCAGCAAGGGAAGGAATGATTTATGAAAATTATGTTGATGCTGCTCAGTAAAATAACTTTATAAAAACACTGACAAGAGATGAGTTTTATCTATGAAATTTCTACCACAGAAGTTACAATGAATGCAGTTCATTTCAAAATTAAAACACCTAAATTTAGTTATCTTCACTGGGTGTCCAAGCTGTCATTACAGGTACTAGAACTGTAGTCAGTACAGTCCACAGAGCCTAGAAACCATGTTGCTAATCAACCTGGAGGCGCTTTCATTAGCGTGAGCTGAATCTCTCAGGCTGGCTGTAGTACCAAAATATATGCAGATGCACTTTATATGTATAATTATTGTTTATGTGATGGTATTCTCACTGTTCCCCTCGTGCTATAGCATTCCCTAAAATGCTGTAATCTGACTTCAAGCTTTAGTCAGCGCTCCATTGAAATAGAAACTGGAATGAAATTAAGGATCTGCTCAGAAACTTGGATGGTCCTGCATCTGCTGTAAAAGATTGTCCCCTGGAGGGTACAGAGGACTGAGATGAATCACCATTACTGAAAAGATATTATAGCAGTTTAAGCCATGGTGTGTATTAGCAAATGAGGAAGTTCACAGAAAAGATACAGTATTGATACTTCCAAGTAAAATTGCTCAAAATTCATTAACTGGTAGAAGTTCAGAAGATAGATCTACCCAAATCTTTGTGATTTTACAGCCTTTATCATGTATGCATGTTCCCTTTTCATGATTTTGTTATATTTTTAATTACACGTGTGAAGTAACTTTTGGCTATGTTGAAATTTTTTAAGTTCTGCAGCTGGCCATCCAATTGTTTCTCAGACAAGTTTCTGCCAGTGAATTTTATACTGAACTGCCTTCATGGTAAAAGTCATCACCAGTCTCTTGCTAATAAGTACAGCAGGCTGTTAACTATAGCTTTCCTTTTCTACACACAAATTGCCAATCTAGATGTATAAATTAATACCACAACTTAACATGTTTTAAGTTTTTGGTATTATGTAAGCAAATGTGCAGCTTTTTTATGTTTTATTTTAAGACAAATGCATATTTTTGTACTTAATCAAATTTTTGTAGGTTGTGGAACAATTTATAATACCAGTTTTTTGTGAAAATTGTAATGACTTTTTCTTTGCCTGTGAAAAAGGCTTAGTTTTAAATGTGAGCAGTTGGAAAACAGCTTCATCTGAACAAAAGGAAACTCAGATATCTGACAGGACTTGCTCAATTTCCTTCTAATGTGCACTGTTTGGTACATTTAATGATAAGAATGCTGTATAAATAAGAAGGAATATAGTGTCCCCTGGGTTTGCACGAGTGGCAAGAATTATGAGAGCTCATACGGCAGAACTACAGCTGAACCTGGATACCTTGGTCATCTTCCAGGTCCTTCATTTTCCCGTAGCTTGGAGGGATGCACGCAGGGCCACGTGCTTAACTTCACTTTTCCTTCTGATATTTAAGCTCTTTGGGTTTCCTGAGCTGCTCTTGCTTCTCTTGTCTGTCCTGTCCTTTTCTCCTTCCCTGTAGATACAGCAAGAGAGTTACCCTTTATTGCACTGCATATCTGACACATAGCTTTTCTGAGAGGAAGAAGTTTGAGGGTTTGGTAAATTTTGGGAAAATCTATTAGTTTTTTTTTAAAATGAGTTTTTGAAGGGTGAGAGTGTTACAGATAGATAAACAGTCATATGATCTCAAGAATTTTCTATTTTGATGGTAATTTTTTTTACAGTTTCCAGTTAGTATCCAATACGGGTTAAAAAAAAAAAAGTTCTCAAAGGTAAAATGAGATACAGAGATTGTTGGTGATGTTTCTGTGGAGCACTCCAATGGAGGGAGAAGGAAGGGTGTGGGAAATTAGGAGTAAGTGAAGATGCTCTTTTTAATTTTTTATTATGTGATACAGAACCTTAAATCTGCACTGGAACTACTTAATAGTAGAGTGAGACTGCAGGGTGGTGATTGCAGAGAGTCTCTTTTTTGTTTTGTTCTAATAAAACTGAAGCTGCCACTTATATTCATCCTGTCTTTTGTTCATATACTTACTGACTCACCACCTGCTCAGCACACCTTTGGCTGAAGAACAAGAATGGAAACTTTTTTAAATACTTAATTGAATGAATATGTTATTTGAAAACAGTCCGGGGTGGGGG
>NW_010207691.1:0-229 GCF_000695765.1 Mesitornis unicolor
GTTGCTTGAAAGAGTCCAGCGCAGGGCCATAGAGATGGTCGAGGGAGTGGAGCATGTCCCTTACGAGGAGTGGCTGAGGGAGCTGGGTCTCTTTAGCTTGGAGAAGAAGAGACTGCGGGGTGACCTCATTCATGTTTATAAATTTGTAAAGGGGGAGTGTAAGGAGGAAGGAGCCAGGCTCTTCTCAGTGACAGCCAATGACAGGACAAGGGGCAATGGGTGCAAGCTG
>NW_010207691.1:430-2178 GCF_000695765.1 Mesitornis unicolor
GATTCTGTGATTCTGTGATTCTGTGATTCTGTGATTCCCATCTCTGCTGGAGTCAGTGGGAGTCTGTCTTTGACTCCATCTTTTGTGGAGAAGGACACTTGGCTGTTGTAGTACTGATAAAATACATCTTCTTCAGTATCTAAGAGGGCACACATATCCCAACCAGTCTGATGACTCCTGGAACAAGATGTTACTCTGAGGATGGCAGGCAGAAACCTTACATCATTTTACACTGTTTGATATCGGTGCTTATGGCTGGCCATCAAGTTTAATTGAAAGTACTTGGCAGACTTCTAAATAAAATATTAAAGCTTAAGGCTGAGAGGCAGAAGCTCAAAAGTGATGTATGAAAATGTTGATTACCAATTTCCATGTTCCAGGTGTGATTCATGGGGATGCTGCCTGGGAAGCATTTATATCCAACCGTAACAAACATAAACAGAATGACACAATTTATTAAGCCAGAGGCAAATGATGAAAGGCTGCTGTGTAAAACCACATTAAACATGTCCCATTACATGATGTAAACCACATTTTGTAGCTGCTTCAACATAATGCTCCTTTCATTCCTTTAATTCCTTGGTGATTTAAATTTCTGTATTTTATGAGATAGGAAAATAATAAAATATGAATTGCACTTGTGCATGCTAATGTTTTGTTGTCAATATAAAAATAAGAGATAAAATTATGTCAATTATCAGGAAGGGAGAATCATTTTGCATCCAGAGCAGAATGATGAGGCCTAATGACACCTGCTTGTAGATGGCAATTGCACACACTTCTCTGAACTGAGGCACAAATGTGGACAGAGTGGGCAAAACCACACCAGCGGAAGGCTGAGACACTGGATAGTGAAACATGTATCTCTACATCTAAATTCTTGCCTAGTGCATTGCAGGGTTTTATATTCTGAGGTGGTTTCATTGCTTTCAGTAAGAGGAAAGGAGGCTGTCACGAAGTACCAATTCAGCTGACAAGGATGACTGTGCAGTTGTTTTCGAAGTGCACTAGAGATCTCTTTGAACTCCTAGTTCCAAGTTTCAATAACATGAACCACTAATCACCCATCATGGGCAAAGCTATTACTTTCCTGGAGTGGGCTGGGCAGCCCAGCAGAGTTCACAGTGCAGGATCAGTATTTAAGGGTTTCTTTCAAAGTGCTCTTGCTGTTGAAAGTCTCTGGGCCTGGTTTGACATGACCAACTCAGAATTTCTTGGTGGACACATGCAACACCAATTGCAGAGTCTGACCTTGTGCTGTTCTCTGTGGGCTGCCATGTCAGTCCTACCTGAAAGTTTAATGCCATAAACACAGAAATGTGAGAAATGCTTAGAGTTTCTTGGATTTTAGCAGAATATTTTCACTCTTCTGGCATTTAAGAGTTATTGAAAATCTTTTGTAGAGGGGATTCATCTTTCCTGATGTTATAGTAATGAGAAAATTCTGGTCGATTAAAGCAGGTATTTGTTTCAGCAGTAGAGCTAAAAGAACACTTTGACCGATCAAGGTAGTTAAAGTGGGTTGATGATTATGTAGTTAGAATAGGTATTTGTTTAAACTACAAAGTTAAGAAAAAGATTGCAAGATATATTTGTATAAGCACTTAGAGAAAGCATGTACCATGCTCGAGAGAAGAATTAGACAATAGCATGAGGGATAATAGCTGTGGTCAGACCACCGTAAGAATAGGCTGTAACTTTTCTTTTTTCTTTATTGCAAAATTATAGGGGTAATCCAATGTCTTATG
>NW_010207692.1:0-21318 GCF_000695765.1 Mesitornis unicolor
TCAAGCACGACTTCCCCTTGGTGAAGCCAATTCTTCATCCATCCCACAGTTTGGAGTCTGACTGAGGGTGTTTTCATGCTTCTCGGCTGCAAAGCAATGCAGAGGGGCTGTGAGTAGAGGCTGGGGGCCAACATGAGGCCTGTGACACCACAGTCCCCCCGCTGCTGCCAATGCCTTCACTTTCTCCCTGTGATCCCCGGGATCCAGGAGAACAAAACCACTCGCTCCAGAGCTGTGTTTATTTCGGTTTTCCAAAACAATTTTAAAGCGGCTGCTTGAGGATGACTGAACAAAGTGTTGCAGAAATGGCCTCAGCCAGGTGAGGGTCATGTCATGCCACGCTGGCACCAGATGCTCATTTGGGACCTGGCTGCAGGCACAGATGAAGCAGAGGTGATAGCCCCCAGCTCAAGATGGGCAGCCAGCTGCAGGGCTTTGCTCACAGGTAGCCCTGTCTCAGTACCCTCCTCCTCTCCCAGGCACCTTTTCAAAGGGACATCACTCTTTAAAGAAATTAATTGTAGTACGAGTCTTCATGAAGCACTGCTTTAAGAGTAGGTTATTGCAAAGCCTCCCCTACTTCTTTTCCCTTGCCCCCTCCTGGTACGATGCTTCCTTTTTCTTACTTGCAAAACCATGGCAATTGGATCATTCAGTGCAACAACTGCTGTATTTTAGTGATTTTCCACACCTTTTCCTCTTGATTACTGCCTCAGTGTCTGTGCCAAGGCTGCCTGCACAGCTGACAGCAGTGGTATCTAATGGTACAACAAAAGGGGGACAGGACTAGCACTTAGGTTATTCATTTCTCTGTCTACTCAGAGGCTGAATTGTAGCCAAGATATGAATTTGGAGGATGTTGGAAGTTTAATCTCCTCTGCTCCCATGGTTCAGTCAAGTACCTGTTTGCATCCCCATAGACTTCAGCATTAATAGTGTCGACCAGTTCTGCAAGATAATGGGTATCCACTGGTAATTTGAGTGAACTCTCAGGGAATGTAACTGCAGTCTCAGACTCCCTGCAAGGAGCCTGGCTTTGGCTAAGCCTCAAGCAGTGATTTGTCCCCTCTGCAGCTGGGAAGATGGGACATTCGGAGCAGAGAGAAGTTTCCAGCTTGCCTCTGAGCTATGCTGGAGGTACAGCCACCTTGTTGGTGAGCTGCGTTGCACTCCACTGTTGATCTGGGATGCACAGAAACATGGGCTTCCCAGACCAAACCCAAGTGTACGGCATCTTTAGCTCGTGGCTTGGGCTTTGTACTAGTTCACATTTATCTAATACTACCAGAACAGTTGGTTTCTGCTATATTACTTTAAAAATAAAATAAAGCTTACAAAAAATTAGAATACTTAACATCTCATGTAGCACAAATATTTGTGCAGCAGAAACTTATTAAACAGATAGATTCATCTATCTAAAACACTAATATTTGCTTTCACATAGTAGCACTCTAGAACTTCAGAGATTTGGAAAAAAAAAGTTGGCAGCAAAATGCCTGGCTGTGCTAGCACTACAGAGAATACAATCTATTTCCAGACACCAAATCAGAGATACTCCTCTGTTTTGCTTTTTAACGTTGGTGTGTAGGATCACTTGATATACTTATACGTGGCTAAAGTTCTGATTCATTCCTGAGCTTTTACAAAACATAATTTTCTGTCAGATACAGATACAGATACAATTTTTCTGCCTTTATTTTCTGAGATACTTCATGCTGACTCTTGAGGGAAAATCCACATTTTTCTCTTAATTTTTGGAGTCTTTCAGAAAGAAAGGTTTACTTTTAAAAATATTAAAATAAACACTATACATTTCAGTCTGAGAAGTTGCAGTGGGTGCCAGATCTAGAGCTGTGGTCACAGTGTGACCAGATGTCTGGGGGGAAAAAGAGGACAACTCCTCCTGCTTAGCGGGATGCCAGGACTGACACTACACCAGCCTGCAGACAAAGCCAGGAGATATATGACCACAGTAAACACCAGTGCCGTTTTAGGCACTCCTTTTCTCCAAGAATAGCCTGTTTAAGTCTAATGGCGTAGAGTGGCTGAGAAGGAGTAATGCAAACTGAATCGTTCCTGATGCACACACAGAACGTCATTGCCAAGTTAAGAGATAGCCCTCCTAAACCTCTTCTCACATGGGTAAGTCCCTCGTCACTCGGTAATCCCATTAACTTCCTCAAAGATCCAAATACACAGGCAGCCGAAGAGCCTTGAGGGTTTGTACCTATGGTCATTTTTAGAACTGGGAAACAGACAGATTATATAGGTTTTTAGGGAACACAAGTCATCAGGTAGACAACAGCCTCTGTGTTGGAAATTCAGACTTTGCCGCTTCTCTCAAAAGATGATGGTGGCTCTTTGACCTGAATTAAGCCCTGCTTGGCAAATGCTGTGTCTGACTTAGTGAGAGAAAGGTCAGAAATGAGGAAGGACCTTGTGCCATGAAAGCCTCATCAGTTTTGTATTCCAAGGTTCACAGTTCTCTGTTGTCTATCAAGATAAAGCTTTTGGATACCAACTCAGGCCAAGCCAGAAACTCCATTTCTCACACAGATGCTCAGCTTTATTTAGAGAACAGAAGAGGGGCTCATAAACTTTTCAACAAAACCCACTTTAAATGTCTAAGAAACCAGCTGAGTCTTGGTTGTTTTGGAAAGTAACAGTCTCAAATCTGAAAGTATTTTATAGGCAACATGAAGATTTGTTTTAAAACAAACATTGCAATAAATTCAACACTGCAGTTATTGACCAACTTAATAGATGTAACTTCCTCCTCTATCAAATGAACTGTTTACGTGGGACAAGTAGCTCGAGAATCTGCAAATGAAACAAAAAAAAAAAGAGCAAAATTGCTTTCTCCTTTCCCCGCTTTTTCAAAGCATTGCTTGTGCATTTCGAGGAAATCCATAGGAACTGACACAACTGTTTTAATGCTCCCTGTTGCTTTTTTGTCTTCACTTTTGCAAATTGACTTGCTGCTCTATTATTTGCCTCTTAATATCACAAGTGACATTAATTAAGGCTTTAGGCTCCCCTGCTCGCCAAGTTTAACAAACAAGCAGACAGACTAAAAGCTCATTTGCTCAAAGGGGCACATTTTTCCCATTCAAAGCCAAGTTTCAGGCTGATTCATTGTGAAAACTCCAGCATAAAAAGAGCAGTTTTGCAATGGAGATCTGAACACTTGGTGTGTTTTTTTGTATACTACAATGATAATTTAGTGTCCTGTTCTTTCTCAGCTTCTGTCTTAACTCATATTTTCACAATGATCAGACAAGTACCATATGACTGCAAGGCAATAAACATCATTTATTTGTGTCTTGATCCTAGAAACCTCATTCAGTCAAAACTCCTACTGTTCCCTGGGAGATTTTGCCTAGCAGGGACTCAGGACTGAGTGCGAGGACCTTCTCAAGGCACAGGGCTGAGCAGTCTCCACAGGGTAAGCTGTGAGCTTACTAAGGCTGTCTCATCAGAGGTCATGTGCCCCAGCTCCAAAAGGAAAGGAGGCCTCAAGGTGGCATTTTTGGTCAGAAAAGAGAGGACAAACCACCCAGACCAGGGTAATAGACTGGCATCAGGAGTCCTGAACTTCAGTGCTGGAGACTGTAGGTTCCGGCTCCTCACCAGGCAAAGAGGCTTTGGTGTGACTTCATACATCCTACACAAGCCCAAAACTCTGGCTATTGATGGGTTTGGTCTCATAGCAAATTACGTAAACTTCTTTTGTCCTAATGCAGAAAGGGGCTGTGGTGTCACCACATGCTGGAGGCAGCATGCCTTCAGTCCATGGTTTAGAAGCCTCTTGTAGAAGCAAAGCCACAAAGAAAATTTTGAGGTGTACCAGGGACATCCTCTTGCAATGGCTTTTTGCAGTGGTGCCTTCAAGGCAGCATCTTACCAGCATCTTCCCTTTGGCATAACAGTGCAGTTTGTAACAGGGGTCGGAGGGGTTGGGTGTCTGAAATAGTTTCTGATGCAGAAATATAGTGACACTGTGGAAAAGAGAACCGTGAGGTAGTTCAGTCTCAATGAGAATCCACACATTTCAGTAAATGTACAAACATTTTGACTGTAGTTTGCAAAATTTCTTTCGGAACAGATAGGCAATGTCAGCGTGCAGAACAGCAGTGCCCCTCCACAAATGGTTCTTTGCTGCCGTAAATTAACTCCCCTTTTTCTCTCTTCATTTCAAATATTAATCTGAGTAATTGTAAAAAAACTCAACAGATAATTCTGCCTGACAACTCACTCTGAGAAAGCCTGACACATACAGGTAACGTAGCCTTGTTGACTGACACAGCAGTTTAGCTCTGACATTTCTGAATCCATATTTAAGAATTTTGGTCAGGGGCAGAAGTGGTTTCAGCAGACCATAGATTGCATGGGCTGTATGCGTGGTGTGTTAGCAAGACCCAAAAGGCCCTTCTGAATATTTGTCTGACGCTGACAGTTAACCAAGGCTGGGAATATAAGGCACCAGCTCATTTCTGAAATAACAAAACACAGCAGCCTCAAGCTGAAAAGCATTTCACTGTTCCCAAATGAGTTTCTACACTTGAGCGTTCTGTCCTCCAAACCTGCTTTGTCACTCTTTGTCAAATTAGGCAGTGACACGAAGTCTGCCACGGAAACAGGCTGGAGAAAATACAACCGGTATCTAAAAATAAGCAGCTGCCTTTTCTCGTCCAGCGGCGCTCAGGGAGAGCCTCAGGAAATGAGAGCGCAGAGCAGCCTCCTCCTCCTCTTCAGTGTGAGGCAGCCTCGTGCAGTTTCGTTTTCCATTCCCGGTTTTCGTGTGGAGCAGCCAGAAGGGCTGGTGATGGGTGTCCACCCTGCACGGAGGCATGGACAGAGGACACTTTCGGTATGGCTGGCAACATGCAAATAGACAATGGGCAAGAGAGTACTGCTCTTTGCTTAGGCTCCCTTTCAGACACAGAGAATTGATCTCGTCTCACTAAGCATGGACACTTAAATCTAGACAGAGAGGCAGAATTAAATATTTAACTTGTAAAAACTCAGTGCAGGACCTTCTTAGGTCTTAATCCCTGCCCCTGTTTTTGAAACAAATCCTCCATTCATTGTTCCTTTTCTGTACTTAATTATCATTTTTCTTGTCCCACCTCGGCTAATTCTGCTTAAATATTTATTTTATTAAATATATATTTTATTGGTTTACATTGTACAGTATGTCAGATACCTGGAAGGAGTACTATATAAAATAAAACCCAGTAAAATATTATTTCAGGATGATTAAGGGCTTTCTTTATTCATTGAGCTTTAGCAGTCAAATGAGTGTAATTCGCTGCCTCTGCACTCAAAGTCTTCAAAGCAATTTGTGAATAAGTAGATACCTCTCTTTTTACAATATAATGATGCAGGAAATTGAATTTAATGGAAATTACTCTGTGAAAGACAGATTATACTCCATGAAGTTTACTCGACAGTGTTGTCATCACCAAGTTGTACTGGTGTAATTTTGCAATTGGGACTGAGCTCCACCGTCAGCTGGAGACAGTGACAAAACCAGGATTAAAGAGCATCAGGACATTTAATCTATTTTCATAGAGATATAAGCTTATAGTACCTGAACAGACAGTCTCTAGAAAATCCTACAGTAATCACAGAATAGTTAGAATAGTCACACTTATATTGTCTGAACATGGAGTTTCAAATCAGTGAAATCATAACTGGGAGGTAGGAGTTTCTGCCGTCAAAGGCAAGAATTGCCACACTCCCACATAGAGGGAAATGAAGCATGGGGAAGCACCTCCTCTGAAAGGGACTGTAAGACATTTAGGGCAGTAGTCATCCACTTAGTGTTACAGACTGTGAAAGCAAAAGTAAATGTGTCTTTCTTGTTTCTGCTGGCAAAATACATACCTATAAAATGGTTATCTGTGCTCCTGAGACCACTGATCACTTCAACTGCTAAACACTGGCTAATGAACTTCTGCCCAGTAGGAAGAGAAGAGCCAAGCTCTAACTCCTGAATGTCCCTGATTAATCCCAGTTTGTAGCCCATGACAGAGCACAGAAGAAGCTCCAAAGGTAAGGAAACCTGCCCTAGATTTTTAGAAATTACTAATGGATCCAGATGCAATATCTGAGACCCTTATTGGGAACTTAGTCTTTATAGGGCGATCAGTCCTTCCTGAACAGAAACTATCTTCCAAATGCCCCAAGCTGCACACCAAACAATAGTCATTTCTAAATTATAATGCGAACATGTAAAACAGACATGTGCACGAATGGCTAAATATATGTGTGCATGTGCTCATAGATCCCTACTTAGAGTGAATTTGTAATGTGTTCATAATGAGTCAAGTCATTTGGTCATATGGGAGACTCACAATAAGACAATGATTATTTAAATTAAGTGTGAACGGCACAAACTCTGTCGGCTAATTTTGAACAGCTACAGACTTGGCTAAAATGATTGTTTGAGGGTTAGAAGGATTAGCTGTTGAGATTCAGTATAAACAGATCACAGCAACAATGCAATTGCTCAGAGGGCTTTGCTCCAACACTCATGCTGCGGCTGCAAAATGTACACAAAATGCAAGGTCTGGAAAATATATGCAGAGGCAATGGCAGTCCATGGCTGGATGCTGGATTTCTCTTCTAAAAGGACACCAGTATCACAAGTAGGGAATATTGGCCTCCTGACATTTATTTCACTCTTTCTTAGGCTGGTATAGCAACCCAGGAAGACAGCACATCAGTGAACCTGTGTTATATCTATATTCAGTTGCATCTAATTCATCTAAACCTCATCAGAGCAGGGGGTAGCCCTGTCCAGATGCAAAGAGCAATGCTTAGCCCATGCCGCATACCCATCGAGTGGGGATTGCCTTGGAGGTAACCCAAGGCCTCTCTGGATCTGTTCACATACCTGCACTTCTTTGAAACAAAGCTGAATCCTTGGAGTCAAATTGCCCGTGCATGGAGAGGGTCTCTTTCCTCTTTGATCTTACAAGATATCAGTTACAGAGAACAAATGCAAACAACCCACACCATCTTTAGCGTTTTTCTGTTAGCTTTAGCCTCTCAGAAAGGCCTGGAGCCTGGCTGGTTTTGGCACAGGCCTGTGGGGCAGCACTGCATGGGTGAAGAACCTGTTCAAGTCCAAGAGGTCTTGTAGGAGTGCATTTCCTTCATAAAGAGCAGGTACGACAGAGCACAGAGGATTACGGCTGCTCATATGTGAACTTACTGAGCTTTGAGGAACATCCGCTGTTAATAAAATACCAGTGTTTGTGCTCTCAAGTAGGCAGAAAGTAGTTTCATTTCTTTTTAGTACTTCGTGGCAATTATAGAGAGGTTTCTTGGCTTTGGGTTTGCTTTTAAAAGCCAGTTGATCTCCACTGTTTGCGCCTGTCCAGTTAGATTATCTTTTATTGCGTAAGGGTACATAAAAAATTGAAAAACAAATGGAAATTCATCTATTTGCACAGAAAAAAAGAAAGGAACAGAAACCCTGGATGTGTTAAGCATCTCTTTCATCAGTCCACCACCCTCTTGTGTTGGACTGGGACCAATGAAATAATACAGTACATCAATCTTTTTCTAAAAACAATGTAGTTCTTGCAATGTCTAGATGGCTTCTGGGATTTGAGACTATTTACTACAGTTTCTGAATTGTTAAGACAATGTTTATGTAAATGAAAATATTTATCTAGGTTACTGCTGTCAAGTACCCACTGAGAAACATTTTGCATTTATAGATGACCTTAAGCAACAATAGCAGCAGAAATCACCAGCAGCTAGCATTCGGGATAGGCATAAAACACTACATAAATCTGAAAAACAATAGTCTAGATTCTGCTGTTAGGGACCACCTGGTGCTCTTAGTTACACAGCTTTCATTCCCATTAGAAACACAGAATTTTGCCCTTGGATTATAATGTTCAACCACAGAAATTAAACCGTAGCAGTTTTTCTGACAGACAGCAATGCTATTGCATGTCACCAGTGACAAGTTTTACAGAAAGCTGTTGTCTATCCCTTTAGGCAGAGAATCTTTTTTTAGTGTTTCAGTATATCAGAATTATCTAATAACACGACAAAAATAGATTAATATCAACTTACCTTCCCTGGACCACTACGATACTGTAGTGCTGCAGGTCATATGAAATAAAGCCTCGACTATATCCAGACCAAGGGGTGAGGTTTCATTAGCTTTATAAAAGGATTTGCCTGGATGGAAAGAATAGAGACAGGTAATTGAAGCATTTTAAGTGGACTAGCAAAACTTTTTAAAAACGTTGAGTAGACAGTGTTGCTCAGAATTAAAGCCGTCCTTATTCAATTTAATTTGTTCCATCTTCCAATTGAGCTATCAACTGATAATAAATACAAACGTCTTTTCATTTTGCATGACTTAGAGAAGAAGACAGCATTTGAGATCAAGTTATAGGTAGGTAGTGCTTTAAGGCTTGGATTCACTTCTGGCACATGGTCTCTGGCTGAAACAATGGAAAGTCATGGAGAGAAATGATGTATACTCATTTGTTTATCAGAATGAACTCATACAAATTGCCATGAGTCTTCTTGGGAAATGGTGATGTTGTTTTCATTGTTCTTCAGTCAAGAATAATTTGTAGTTTCAGGGTGGTGGTCAGGGAGCTCAAGGCAGCTGATGCACAAGAAGAGAAGAAAGCGTGGAAGCAGCACCTATGTGCTCCTCTCTATCCTACCAGCACAGAACTGCTCTCTGCAGAGCACTGCAGAGCGAAATCTTCTCCTGTCCTCAAGGCAGGTTTGCACCATCCTCACCTGACAGCTGCAAACCAAATGTCTGTGCAAGCATGTGGCAGCAGGACCAGCCTGCACAGACTTTGCCCCCATCACTTCATGTTTTTCTGCCACCTCTGCCAGCACAACTGCTTGTGCTGTTGCCCAGATGGGACAGGTGGGCAAAATCAGGTTAAACACAACCAAAATAAGATGTGTTTTTTCTTAGGTCAGTCAGGTCCTCAGCTCAGAATGGACAAGTCCCAAACTGTGTTGCTGGCACTGCAGGGCAAGGAAGGACCTGTCCACCACAAGGAGTGGTGGCAGAGGGTGGTGGCTGTGCCTGGCATTGGGAGACTTTTCATCCCAGCGCCATTCTGGTTTCATCCCTGTGCTCTCATGCCACCGCACACTTCCAAGTTTGACACAGCACCAAAGATGTCTGTATTCTCTGTAAGTATTTGCACAAAGTCATTACGCTTACACCTCTAATTATTATGTGGCTCTTCTCTGAGTACATTCTCTTTGGCTGATGATTTCCCTGCCCAGGTGATTCATACCAGAAGCATCTCCTGCAGCCCTCATGCCAACATTAGATCTGCAGAGCACTGTGCTGCCCAGGCACTGCTTCATCACCTGCCTGGCTGCCTCTCCTGCCCACACTGCAGGCAGGTGACAGTGGCTGCGCTTTCTCTCCCCCTAAAAGAAGGGGAGTACATATACAATAAGAATTGCATCACAGATGATGTAGCATGACCAGAAAACTTGATGCCTAGAAGAAAATGGAAATGTAAAGTCATTTAACATTTGTATCCAGGAGATGTCTTCTGGATTAAAAATAGTTGGTTTTGACTCTCTAAATAATCTCTCTTTCTGAGATAGTCATTTTCTAAGAAAATGTCACACCCCAAAAGATTTAATTTTATATAACTTTCTTTTTTTAGTTGAGAAATACATTTTTCAGTTATTAAACAATCCTGACCAAACATCTTCCCTGCCGTGAGGGTGGTCAAGCACTGTGGCAGGCTGCCCAGAGCGGCTGTGGAGTTTTCATCCCTGAGGGTTTTCAAAACTGGACTCAGCTCGGTCCTGCGCAATCTCCTGTTTAAGCAGGAGACTGGACTAGACCACCTTACGTTCATTGTCTGAGCCTGTGATTTTCAGCTAGTCACCACACGGAGGAAGCATGCAGTTTATGCTGGCCATACAGCAGGCTTTTAGGATTTAAAAAGTGATGAGCTCTTTCTGCAGCCCTCAGTAGTGACTTTCAAGCTTTCAGAGAATCCTAACAGATTCCCATCCTCAGCTGTCATTAATCCCATCTTTAGCCATGCCTTATTGACTACTTTTTGGCTAGCAGCAGACTGAGGGATGAGGACCTGGCTGAAGTGGGCCAAGCTTTTGCAGTTCTCACAGCCACACTGAAGCACGTAAAATGGGAGTTGGTGGCGAGTTCCTCAGAGGTAATTTCAGCTATTTCAGCCTCCTGTTCAGGAGCATAGACAGAAACACCCGTGCAGCTGGATCCCCATTCTGCTCTCACAAAGCTCTGGAGGGGCCCAGTTCACCCCCCTCCAGCCTGTCTTATCACATTTGTGACACCACAGTTGGCAAAACCCTCAAAATCACCTGAGTCAAGCCTGGAGGACCACAAGGATGGCTGCAGGGAGAGCCTGAAGGTCTGACACCTCAGCAGGTCCACCAGGAGGATTTCTGGGAGTCAACCTGCTGCTGAAGGGCTGAAGTATGTGTGGTACAAACCTCAGCCACTCTTCCCATTTTTCTTGATACTGTTCTGTTTTTTATCTCTTGCTGTCTTTTCACTTCAGTATTCCCCATCTTTCATGTTCCACTTGTGCAAATAAACAAAACTTATTATTAACACTAATTCATTTAGCAAAATTGTAGCCTTGGCAAAAAGGGCCATTTTCAAAGAGAGCTGGCAGCAAAATAAACGTGGGAGAAAATAAAAGGGGAGCGCTACCTTTATCTCCGAGCTGCCGAAGTTGTCTTTGATATTACTGAAGCTACTTTTTATCCAGAAGAGGAAAACTCCAATGCAAAGCAACACAACAAAGTTAACCTCAAAACTGTGTGTCTCATAAGGAGAAAATCATAGAATTCAAAGTAGGAGAAGTCTGACAATCTTCAGACATCGTGGTAATGAAGAGAGACAAATTCACAGGGGAAGTAATGCAAAGGTACAAGCAACCCATCGCCAGCTTCTAACTGCTATTTGTCCTGTGTTTCTCCAACAAGAAATCAAATGGTTTGGTAACAGCCAAGAAAATTCTGGCTTGCACATTACCATACAAGCAGGAAATTCCAGTAATGAAAATATAATCCTGCAATAAAAAAACAAGTAGAGAAAATAAGAAAAATATATTTGCAGCTGCGAGGAAGGAAGAAGAACTATACAGAATTGCAATGCCTTCATTGCACCTATTAAACGCAGGAGCAAAATCATGTAGTATATGACTATTTTCCCCCTAAGGGACCAATATACTTTAGCTTTTTCTTATTGACAGTGACTGGTATAATAATCCATATTTTCAATACATCTTTTTTCACATACTCATAATATTCTGGAAAAACAGTTTACTTTGGGGATGAAAAATTCTTTAAATTTGGTTCCAGCCCAGAAACATTTCTGGAAATTTGAACAAGATGCTGTCAAGTATTCCTGAATTATGTGTAGATGTCTGTCAAAACACATTTCTTTAAAGTTTTCTTTATTTTATTTTCTTATTCACAACTTAAAACAAGGGTTTTTTTTAGCATAATGTTTCTCTCTTATGCCTATACGCTTTCATGGACGAATAAATCCGCTCCTTATAAGTGATGTGAAAATGGATATTTTTTCATGTATAGCAGAGTGGTATGTTAGAAATAGTCAAAGCTAAGGCTGGTTATGATTGCGACATGAAGTCATAAATTTTAAAAGTTTTCTGTGTCAGAAAATTCATTTTTCCAGATGGTCACCAATGCAGAGATGCTGCAGTGAAATATTTTTGTTCATGTGTAAAGCAGAAGTAGGCAAACTGAGCAGAAAAAAAATAGAACATCACACCTCATTTTAAAATAAAAAAAAATTAAAGCAATCACAAAATCACTTTTCAAAGACACTGTCATGTTCAAACATATGCAGGCTTTCAGGCAGCGTCAGTACTGGAAAAAATATTTTGCTGGTAACCTAGTCACAAAATATTGTGCCATTTGTTGAATATAGCCTCTGGTCGATGGTGTTGAAATTAAAGTTTCTTTAAGGAGCTTGTAAGCCCAGGACATCCTTTCCTTCCTGCAGAACTGGAAATGTGAGTGGCTCTGCACACAGGACATACACCAGCACAGAGATAACCTTTCATCAATAACTGTGTCCAGTTCACATGGCTCCCACTCAGTGGAGCATCCCCAGGCTTGTGATGACCCTGGGTTTGTAAGGGCCATGGCAACCTGGAGCCCTGACCCGAAGGGGTCCTCCACACAAGCCTCAAAACACGGCTGTTCCCAGTGAAATGTGTCGGTGACGCCAGAGCTGGAACCCTGCTTTTACTACAAATGCCTTGTGATTTTCAGTGACCGCAAGTGGTCAAGTCCTTAGTTTTAAATTTCATCCGTAAACCGGGACAGGTTCTCCAAGATCAAAATGAAATACCAGGGGGAGGGAGAGGGCTGTGGGTGTCTGGGAAAACCAGTCCTTGCAGAAGAAAAGAGTTGAAATTCCCCACGGACCGTCTGGCTTTGTGTTTTGAATGCCTTTCACTTAAATTGGTCGCCTGTTGTAGTTGTATCTGCTATAATTGCAGCAGATTGCAGTCACTGAAACATCTCCTGTATCCATACCCTTTTATTATGGCATATAAGCACAACATTTCCAGTAATTTAGGGGCAGCTAAAATCTCCTGTTCTTTGGAAGTTGCCTTCCCTGTAGTAGTTTATGCAGCATCGCTGGAGCAATACAAACCAGAGAGAAATACAGCAGCTGCTATGTTAGAAGTTGATGTCACTGGCTATAGGCTCCTACTTGGCATTTAAAAAAACCCAGCCTGTTAAAAACTAAACAAGTAATATACAGAACTGTAGTCAAAGTTCAATTTAAAAACTCCTCTGTGTTTTCATCTCTCTCATTGAACCCTGGTGTCAATTTGACAGTTTCTGTCTAACCCACTAAAGACTTGTGATATGTGAATTTTCTTAGCATCCTTTGAAGTAATAATTTGGTTTTTTAAGAAAAAAAACAGGTTCTTTTCTATGATACTCTTTCACAACAACTTGAAAAGCAGTATGATTTATGGGAAAAGAGGCCCAGAGCGAGCAGTCTGAAGCCACCAAATAATGGTGATCTCAGTGTCACTAATCTTTCCAATATTCAATGTTTTTTCAAGAAGCACCCTCTACTGGAGTTGCCTTTCATTAAAAAGAAGTAAATTGCCAGCTTTCAGTTTTGGACAGACACTTGAGGGTCTGAAATCACCACAGAAACCTTGAGGCCATTAAAAACGAAAAAATTATTTTGATTCTCATGAAATCTTAAAGCAATCCCATGATTTCTTAGGATATACTTAATGAGTTTTGATCTCACACAGCTGGTGGTACTGTATTCTTTCCCCAACTGTGATGTGGCTTCTCTTTCTCGTTATTTAAATGCAATATTTTATACTTCAATAAAGACTCAGCCCTCAGAATTACGCAATTATAAGAAAAAATTTTGGCTTCCCCACCCCACTCCCCATCATTGCAGGAAAAACCTTGAAAACATAAAACCTGAAAATAAGGATGTGAAGACAAAAAAATAAACAGCAAACAAAAAAAAAACCCAAAACAAAACCAAACACCAAATAATTTCCTACATTTTTTAAAAAGAATCTCTCAATACTTATAGCCTTGTGGATAACCAGCTTATGGGTTTTGGACCCATGAGGCAAGCACTAATGCTAGTTAACACTCAGAGGAGTAATTAGGTTTGTTTTTCCCTTTAACAATGCCTTGAAAATGGAAAGCACTGTTTGCCAACAGTACCACAGATTGTTTATACTTTTATATCTCTTTATTATTTGTATTACTGCAGAGCCAGAAAACCTGCAGTAAGCACAAGCCCATTCCATTAGTTACTACATGCACCACAACCGAGCCTCTTCCCTAAAGACTCCACAGTCTAAATGGATTGCCCTGGTCAATTTGTTCAATTAAAAGACATTTTGTTTCACTTATCTTTGCTAGCGCAGAGGCACCAATTATGTTTTATTCAAAGATGGCCCAGGAGGCTCAGAGGGGCCATGATTTCAGGCAGGTGAAGGGGCAGGCACTCATCCTCCACTGGAAGAGGCCCTAGGGCATGGCTGAGCTCTTGCTCCAGGTTAAGCTGCCTATAGGCAAGGCACAACACAGCAACATTTACAGGTGCTTTATATAGTCCCTGGTGCTTTATATACTCCCTGGCGATGCTTTTTTCCATCCTTCAGGGATTATGTACACACACGTATGGCATAATCTAGAATATAGCCAAGATATGGTGGCATCTGACAGCTATTGATGCAGTGCCTTAGCCTTCTTGTAGCTAATGGCTATAATCAGCTCCTCTGTTGATTTGGGTAGGGTATCCGTGGCAGCACAAACATAACATACAACCTTGGTGTCCCAAGCAGAACAGCCATACCCTCCCTCCTCCCCTCTCCTTTAAAAAGGAATGCAACTCATGAAGTATGGATAACAGAAAATTACAAAATACCCCCATTGACATACAAACCAGAATAAGAACCAGCAATGTAATAACATATTGATTTCCAATCTGATCCTAATCAGGTTTTGCAAGACTTTGCAGCTGCCAGCCATTCACAGGCTTTTCAAATCAGGTCCAGGCCATGCCTAGCTGAAGAGCTGAAAACTAGAGAGCTGATAACACAGGAGCTGCTGGTAGGGACAGTCATCTGCCCAGCTAGGAAGATATTTATTTATAGAAAAGCCTTTGAACCAGACTGCTACATTTTAACGTAGTAATAACCAGTTATAGTGAATTCAAAGAGTGGTAGGGTGTAACACAGCCATGCATTATACACCCCATTGCAAATGGTCTCTGAGGGAAAGCCTGTAATTTAGGGAGATTTGAATAGCAAAACCTGGGTCATTGTAACAGATACTTTTTCTTAGTTATTTTTATGGAGAGGGTGAAAAAGAAAAACTGGCCTGAAGAAGCCGGGCAGTGTGTGTTTTCATTCAACCTTAGTTAGCTATGAAACCTCCCGGAAGCTCAATCCCCCTTGACCAAATATTTGTTTTAAGATTAATTGTTCACACAGGAACTAAACAGCAACTTGCTGAACGCAGAGCTTTTAGCAGAGATTTCTGTTCCTCTTCAGGATGTTTTTCTCATATGTTTCTGGCTCTTTTGTATGTTCTGTCACCTTCGGCAAGCAGGATTCGAGCAGAACCAAGGAAATGGCTTTTCTGTTCGTTTGTTTGTTTTGAAAGTTTATCCATATATGAGGGTTTTTTAAGAATTCATATTACAGAAGAGCCTCAGGGCTCCATTCAGAGGTGCCTGTTGTGGTAGATCACTTCATTGCAAGTATTCAGCAGGCAGCACACCCCAGATTGCAGCTCAGGGACCAAAATCTGGCCAGTGCTGTCCTTGTGGTACAGCACCACCTCAGGTAGGGGCCCTGGTCAGGTTGAAAGCTACAGGCAAGAAAAGAAAAAAATGTGAGGGAAGCAGATGCTCCTGGCTGCCTGGAAGCCAGTGGTCCAGCCTGGCTTCACAGAGGCAGTTTTTTTTAGCCAGGGAGGAGTGTGACACAGGCTTGTCACCTACCTCAACTTGAGAGGAAGGAGAAAAGCTTGCCCTTGCTCCTTGTACAGCCCCCAGTTTTGTCAGACCACTCTTGAAGAGAGAAGCCAACCAAGCCTTAACTCTAAGCACTTTAAGCCATATATTCAATTCAGAGCATTCTTCTTCGCCTTAGTAAGCCACAACTGAGACCCATTTTCAGGCTCACTGTGAACGTTTCCCCCCATCCAGAGGGACGTGGACAAACTGGAGAAGTAGGCCCAGGCGAACTTCATGAAGTTCAATGAGGCCAAGTGCAGGGTCCTGCATCTGGGTCAGAACAATCCTTGTTACCAATACAGGCTGGGAGATGATGTGCTGGAAAGCAGCCCTGAGGAAAAGGACTTGTGGGTACTAGTGGATGAGAAGCTGAATATGAGCCACCAATGTGCATCTGAAGCCCATAGGGCCAACTGCATCCTGGACTGCATCAAAAGAAGTGTGGCCAGCAGAGCCAGGGAGGTGATTCTGCTCCTCTGCTCTGCTCTGGTGAACACCTGGAGTACTGTGTACAGATTTGGAGCCCTCAGTACATGGAGCTGTTGGAGTGGATCCAGAGGAGGCCACAAAGATGATCAGAGTGCTGGAGCACCTCCCCTATGAAAACAGGCTGAGAGAGCTGGGGTTGCTCAGCCTGAAGAAAAGAAGGCTCCAGGGGTACCTTAGAGCAACCTTCCAGTACCTGAAAGGTGCCTATAAGAAATCTGGGAAAGAGCTGTTCATTAGGGCATGTAGCGATAGGATGAGGGTTAATGGTTTTAAACTAGAAAAGAGCAGATTTAGGTTGGATATTAGGAAAAAGCTCTTCACTATGAAGGTGGTGGATCACTGGCACAGGTTGCCCAGAGAGGTGGTGGAGGCCCCATCCCTGGAGATCTTCAAGGTCAGGCTTGATGGGGCTGTGAGCAACCTGATCTGGTAACATTGTCCCTGCTCACTGCAGGGGTTGGACTGGATGAGCTTTAAAGGTCCCTTCCAACCCAATACATTCTATGATTCTATGATTGTTCTATTCCCCATACCGGCATCTTGCGTCACTCTTAAGCAGTTCATTTTTCATTCCCTCTCTTCTCTACACAGAGGATGTGCACCACAGGTCATTTCCCTCTTTTAGTCTGAGGCTGTAAATGCATCTGCCTCTGGGTACAGTCATCAAGAACTGAATATTCCTGTGCAAGGGTTGCGTTGTGGGTGAGCTTTGGTGTATGGCTTTAGCAGCATCAGAGAAAATGTTCCTTCACAGATGTTAGTTAAAAAGTGAGATAAACAATGAACCAAAGCCAAACCCATATATTAGAAACCAGGATATATAAAAGTAAGATTTCAGTAATGCCATAGAGTGCTTCCAGGTTATCATCAACAAATAGGAAATTAAATGTGAACACATGTAGTACAAGACTGCTTTCTTGTCACTGAAAATGAATTCTTTTCAAATGAGTTTAAGATGTCCTCATCTCTATCTGGTTACTATTCAATGAAACTGTACCCAAAATATGTTAGATTTTATTTGTATGATTGGTCTCATCTCTCTTATCCTTATTTCCTGTTGACATAGTGTAATCCTAACTATGAACTGGAACTCTTGTGTGAGAAGAGCAAAATTTTTGTCTGTTTTTCATGGATTATGTTTATAGACTGAACAAATTAGAAAAATAAAAGGAAATATTGACTTAACCACCACTTTGTGTAAAAAAAAAACCCTTGTGTTTTACGGAAGAATTCTTCATAGCCCTTGTTCTCTGGCTTCCAACAAACACTTCATTTCCAAAACTAACATTCAAAAATAGCATTAAAAAATGAGGTTTTATAATCTGAACCCCAAAATAGTGAAAAAAATCACATTCCTTTATAGGCTGTTGGCATCTTTTGTAGTTTTATCAAACCAAGCAGTAAGTTACTTGTGAAATACTTCAACATTACAAACTTCTTTTTTTCTTGGGATCTTCACCTCCTTTTTTTGGGGGGAGGAATGCAAAATGGTAGAACTACATTGAATATCAGCAGACCCAAATACTGAGGAATCCAGTAAAGTTACCTACCCATGACACCAACTGAAACGGAATGTGTCACCAGTATTAGGTGTTTTAAAGAGAGAGAAGTACAAGGCACATGCTATGGTGAACCTGATTCTCATTTACTATAAACCACTTCTTCATTACTCCTCAAAGCAACCTACCTGAAAGTGAATATTAGCATTAAATAAGAATTAGGCTTTCTGGTATTGAAACTGAAGTCAAAACCAACTAAACAAACAGAATCCAGACTGCATTCAATACATAGGGCATTGGTTCAGATAATAAGCAGAAAGTGATAATTAGTCACTATTCCTAGAATGCCTAATTAAGCTCCTATGGTGTAGCATACTGCTACTGGCAATCTCTTTTATGGCAAAGAGACTATTTAGATCTATTAATTGAGTTAAAGGAACAAACCAAGGATTCAATTTCACATTCACTAACACCGATTAAATGTAAAACATGACAAAGCACTGCTACAACTCACAATACATTACAGCTTTACGGTGGAAAAGGAAAAGCAAGCGACAGTTAGTGTGTCTCTGTGCTCTCTAGGGACAGAGTGTGAATTGTAATGTGAAATATGTGTTCAGGACTGAAGGCCAGAGTATCCAGGTCTGCTACATTGTGTGGTTTGATTTGGTTTAAGGCATACTTAAATCTTTTTTTAGGATCTGAATTAGCACCATTACAACCATGCAGTAATGTCTGGAGTTTTTCTGACAGTCACATTGAAAGCCCAGCCCAGTTTGTGCTCAGCGTGAGTTGAAGACCTTTACAAATGCAGACTCTGGCTGAGCTTCACACTCGGATCTCTGTTGATGTCTCCCCTGCCTCGGAAGTCCCATTTAACACTGCACCAAATACCATATTCATGCAGTTCTTGTACAAACAACTCAATTTGCACTAACAGCCATTCAGCCACACTTTTTTCCACCTAATCTTGTGTTAATATTGATATTACATAAATACATTGTGTGATCACAAATACATTGCTAACAACCATTGCCCTCCAGATGATAATACCAGTTATTAACAAGAAAACTTCCAAATACATTTCTTTTTCCCCACAGCCTTCTGAGAGAAAAAAAAAATTATGCATGGAAAGTGGCTTGCATTTGGCATAGCTAGAGACTGAGATTCTCTGTGTGAAATAAGGGTTTTATTTAAAATAAGTAATTAGTGCAGCTGTTGAAAGTGTTTAAACAAATCTAATTGCTGCTAAGCTATGTAAAATTTGATGGATATCATTTTGGTCAGAGATCTGTAACACAGAGATAAATATTATTTAAAATATTTATTTTACACTCCAGAGGCTCAAAAAATGTGTCAAAATCAGACATGGTTCCTGGCCAAGATCATGACTGGAATTGCCCCAAGTACAAAAACAAGTGCAGCTAAAACCATGCAGCTATTTCCTGGATTTGTGGGTGAACGTGCCAGCCTTTCCCTTTTATATGTTCCTGACAGTCCAGGATTTTTCCATGCTTCCTTGCCTTGCCCAGCCTCCCTTTTTGCAGACAAGGAGCAGAAAGTGTCAACAGAAACAGCAGCCCCAGCCTTGGTACCAGGGGAAGGTTGGCTGGAGCACAGGAGGAGGAGGACACTTTGATAAACGGTTAATCGCGCCTAATCAGCAGCACAGAAATGCTGCAAAACCGTCTGCTCCTGGTGACAACGCAAGGGAGGGAAGCTTGTGCCTGCGATTGAACCAGGAATCGAAACCTGTAGTGTTTTGTTTCTCTTCATTATCTACACAGGGAGACCTGCTTGACCAGGTTGGGTTTAGACAGTTAATTTTTAACTTCCGAAGTTAGGTGTGATGAAGCCAATCCAAAGTAACTACAGGACACCAAAAATGCAAAGTGCACCTTCCAGTCTTGAGCTGGATCAAGGTAAGGGTAACAACATTCACCAGGAATAGATAACTGCACTATTGAATTCAACATCTGACCTCTGCATCATCATCCCCTTTTTGCTCCAAAGTACATAGTTTTGTATATATTTTGGCCTTCCTCAGGGGAGAAAATGTTAGACCTCTACAGATCTCAGACTGTAGTCCCACAGTGCTCTGTGTAGCATGCTTTTATCTAAACCATACTTCCATCTCTGCAATATGCTCAGTATCTATAGGTAAATCACCCACCTTTCCTCTCTTGCATGAAAAGGCCAAAAGGAACCAATACCAGAAGTTGAAACTTCTGGGAATTTGTCAGAGGCAATACAATTTCTTCCAGCAACTACAGCAACTGATACCATAACTTGTGTTTGAAATGGAGCATATATTTTAAAAAGTTTAACATAATATAGGCTTTATTTGCAGACTGTAACAGCTGTTAATGGCCCTTCCTTAAAATACCATGTCTTATACCGTGTTTGATTTTGTCAACATTCAGATTCTGGGTGTGGACTCCAAAGTCACTGCCCGTGACTCCAAAGCTGAAAAACGTTTTCCTACTGGACATGTTTTCCTCATGTGATTATAGACTTATATATACATATACAGTCATCAAGGCCAAATTCAATCTCATCTTTATATTCAACTCTACAGGTTGAAATTGGAACAGAACAGCATTGTTGCCAAAGGTTTTAACTGAAAATAAGAGTTTATCTGTGCACTTTTAATGGCTTTCAAATTCTGAGTGTTTTAGGAATACCTGTGAGTATCTACTTCACAATGAAGGAGTATCCCTTGGCAAAAAAGTCTTGAGATGGCCAGGAGGAGTGCAGAGAGAACAGATCTGCCAATCTGGGAAAGCCACATGTTGTCTTGCCCAGACCCTCAATGTTTCTACAATTCATTGCAGCTAATCCAATTCATGGTCAGTCATATATTATACCCAAGTGCTCTGAATTCCCAGTATGCCAAGTCCAGAGTACACTGTTTCGAAGTACTTCTCTACTAGTGCTCCCATCCTCACTAACACACAAAGGCATAGAAAGACACGTAATGCAGGTCACAATGTATTTTAAGTGATGACCTTTAATCTTGAAGTAAAGTTAAAATACTTAAATGCCCAAGGTTTTTTGGGGAGGGCATTTTTTTGTTGTGGTGTTTTATTTGTTTGTTTTGTTTTGTTTTAAAGCTTTCTTATGAATCATATTCAAGTAGCACTGGAAAATCTTAAACTGATCTATCCTGTTAGCTAAGAATATTCCTGGCACTTCATTGAGGGGGGACTATAAAGACATCATTAATTCTTCAGTGAGACCTGTTATCCTGTAACAAGTTGATTAGTCCTCTGGCAGCCACTGGCTTTCATCTAATCATTCACAGAAAAGCCAAAACACATCTCCTGTGCATGGCAGACTTTCAAATCTGAAAGTTGTTTCCAAAAGTAACAAGAAAAGAAAATTAGATTTACTTAACACCAACACAAAGACAAAGCAGGGGAGGAAATGCGTGGCTGAAGATTCATTGCACATGAATTTTTGCAAATCTTTTCACTGGCACTGAGTTTGGTCAAGCTCAGCTTTCAAGGATCCTGATGGGAAGGCGGGTGCAACAGAGGAGTAGCAGCATAAGTGACTACTATGAGGACAGTTCTCAGCCGAGGCAATTCTGCCAAGAAAATGCAAATTAAGCCCTCAGAGTGGGAGACGGGGAGAAGAGTGCAGTGCAGTAGCTATATATGGAGAATCAGGCATGGGAACAGGGCATTCCACTGCACTACATATGCTTCAGTGCTTTCCTGACAGCTAAAAATAGGATGTCACAGAATCACAGAATCACAGAAT